>NC_090726.1:14026430-14033930 GCF_036898095.1 Palaemon carinicauda | reverse complement strand
TACAACCATAATATATACAAAAGGAATTATGTACAATTGTGTGAAACACGGTTGGTACATGGCTCCCCCCCCTAAAAATGACATACTGTACATGTTAAATAGGGCGCCCTGATCTAGAGAGGCGAACTGTAGGCGGGTCATCTGGCAGAAGATAAGCAGGTTTTAGACGATCAATGGAGACCCAGTCTTCTTTGCCCCAAATGTTTAGGAGGAATGCTTTCGGACTGCGTCGGATCACAAGGTAAGGTCCCGTGTAAGGGGGCGTTAACGGTGGCTTGCTGGTGTCGTTGCGCAGGAAGACGTGCGTTGCAGAGTGCAAGTCCGTTGGTATGTGGTGCTTCGCTGGGGGCTTGTAAGTCTGGCGGCATGGAGTAAATTTTCCCACGACGTGACGTATGCGCTGGAGATCGTCGGAGGAGGTTGTAGAAGGAAAAAACTCGGCAGGGACGACCAACGGGTCGCCATACACCATTTCGGCTGCCGAGACGTCGAGGGCGTCTTTAGGAGAGGTCCTTAGTCCAAGGAGGACCCAGGGAAGCTGAGTAAACCAGTTGCAATCCTTGCAGCGGGACATCAAAGCTGCTTTGAGGGTGCGATGAAAACGTTCAACCATTCCATTGGCAGCGGGGTTGTAGGCCGTTGTCTGATGTAGGGTGATGCCCAGGAGATTCGCTAATGACGTCCATAATTGAGAGGTGAAAGTGGTTCCCCTGTCAGAAGTAATATGCTCAGGGATACCGAATCTTGAAATCCATCCAGAGAGTAAGGCAGATGTACATGAGGCGGACATTGCAGTTTCCATGGGAATGGCTTCAGGCCAACGAGTGGAGCGGTCGATGACGGTAAACAGGTAACGATGTCCTTGTGATGTGGGTAGGGGGCCTACAACGTCGACGTGAATGTGTGCAAAACGACGCTGAGGTTGAGGAAAGTTGCCCACTCCTGAATCCGTGTGTCGATGTACTTTGGAAGTTTGGCAAGAAGTACAGGCACGGACCTAATTTTAGCATCCTTAGAAATGCCGTGCCAAATGAACTTTGCCTTCAGCAGCTGTGCAGTAGAACGGCACGAGGGATGTGAAAGGCCGTGGATGAAATCAAACACCTGTCGGCGCATGGGAGCAGGAATCCAAGGTCGCGGTCTACCAGTACTGACGTCACAAAGGAGGGTGGTGTTGGAGTTTTCGAGGGGAAAATCCTCCCAACGGATGGACGTGCAGGATGTCCTAAAAGCTTGATACTCTGGATCCTGTCGTTGGGCTTCAGCCAGGGCGTTGTAATCCAATCCCAGTTGAATGGCAGCCAACGTGTTTCTTGACAGGGCATCGGCAACGGGATTCATTTTCCCAGGGACGTATTGGAGGGTGCAATTGTATTCAGCCACGGCGGAGAGATGTCGGCGTTGACGGGCGGACCAGGCGTCAGACTGTCGAGTGAAGGCGTGCACCAGAGGCATGTGGTCTGTGCGAATAATGAAGGGCGTACCTTCTAAGAAATGGCGAAAGTGACGGACAGCCAGGTGCACCACCAGCAATTCTCGATCGAAGGTAGAATAACCCGATTCTGCCTTGGACAGTTTTCTGCTGAAGAAGGCCAATGGGCGGGGCGAGCCTTTGACCACCTGCTCGAGTACTGCACCAATAGCGACGTCGCTGGCATCGGTGGAGAGAAGGAGAGAGGCGTGTGGGATAGGAAAAGTGAGAGCCGCAGCAGTTGATAGGGCCTTCTTTGCATTGCAGAAGGCCGCTTCTTGAAGGGGACCCCACTTCAAGTCCTTTGGCTTGCCCTTGAGGGAGGCGTAGAGGGGAGCAAGAGTGGCGGCAATGGCTGGCAGAAAGCGGTGATAATAGTTGATCATGCCCAAGAATTCCTGCAGAGCTTTGACGGCCGAGGGCTTGGGAAACTCTGAACGGCTGCTACCTTCTCAGGGAGGGGATGGACTCCTTCAGGAGTGATACGGTGCCCTAAGAACGACACTTCGTTGGCGCCAAAGGTACACTTGTCGTACCGGACTACAAGGCCGTTTTGTTGCAGGCGGTCGAGCACGATGCGCAGGTGACGGAGGTGTTCCTCTTTCGAGGAGGAGAACACAAGTATGTCGTCCACATAACATACACAGAAAGGGAGGTCCCCTAAGATGCCATCCATGAGACGTTGAAACGTTGCCCCAGCATTACGAAGGCCAAAACAGGAGTAATTGAAGGTGTATGTGCCAAACGGAGTGGTGATGGCGGTCTTGGGGATGTCTTCTGGGTTCATAGGCACCTGATAATACCCCTTCAGGAGGTCGAGCGTAGAGAAAACCTTTGCTTTGTGCAGGTAGGAGGTTACATCGGCAATGTTTGGGAGGGGGTAGTGATCCGGTTCTGTTTGCATGTTCAGGCGCCTGTAATCCCCGCACGGACGGAGGGAGCCGTCTTTCTTCAGAACGATGTGTAAGGGTGACGACCATGGGCTGGAGGCCTTTTGTCAAAGGCCCATTTTCTCCATTTCGGCGAACGTCTGTTTGGCGGCTGCCAATCGTTCCGGTGCCAGACGTCTGAATTTTGCGAAGACTGGGGGTCCCGTCGTCTTGATATGGTGATAAATACCGTGCTTAGCAGGAACCGTGGGCGTTTGGCGAAGTTCTGGACGGAAAACTTCCGGGTACGACGTGAGGAGGTGGGCGTAGGCATCCGTGGGTGCGCTGATGTGGAGAGCGAGGTTAGAGGGGGCGGGTATAAGAGGTGTCGACAAGTACGAGTCCGCGTTGACCAATCGTCGGTGGGCGACATCGACCAGAAGGTGGAAATGAGAGAGGAAATCCGCACCGAGGATTGGCATTGTGACGTCAGCAACAAGAAACTTCCAATTGAATTTACCGTTTCCGAACGATAATGTGAGGCTCTCGTAACCGTAGGTGGGTATCGCAGATCCGTTGGCAGCTACCAAGCGGACGTCGGCAGATGTAGACAGACTACGTTGTGCCTTGAAGAGTTTCCTTGGCAAAAGAGAACGACAAGCACCCGTGTCTACCAAAAATCGCACGCCCGTTCCTGCATCCTGTAAAAAGAAAAGATTAGAAACATGGGAGGCCACCGCCACAAGCGATGGCCTACTTACACGTTTTTTGGCCACTGACAATCTTTGGCACATTTCTTCGCGGTTGCCCCGAATCTGAAGTGGTAGTAGCAAAACTGCGGTGGATGGGAGGTAGTAAGTGGCTGTAGAAGTCGTTCGTTGGGGCGCGAGCGATTGGTGGGTGGTGGGCGGCTTTGTCGCCGCTTCGGCACGTCACGGGGTAGGCGTGTATGTCCTACGGCATTCATGTCAGCTTCGGTGTACGTTGAATAGGCATCCTCGTCGTCAGGGGTGGAGGCGTTGATGGAGGTCTTGAAGTGGCTGTCCATAAGGGCGTCGGCTTTGGTCATCAAGTCCTTTATGGGTAAACTATCGACATCGGGTATGGCAGCGCGCACAGGTTCAGGTAAACGGCGTATCCAAAGGGCACGGAGTAGGTTCACCTCACGAGGAGAGCCGTCTGCGGCAGGTTGAAGGCGAGCGATACTGGTCATTTCCCTGAGGGCAAGCGAAGCCCTTTGGTCCCCCAACGGTTGTTGCGAGAGCTGAAAAAGCTTTGCTATACGGGCGGCTGGCGACGGCGAGTACTGTTGCAGAAGGTATGATTTGAGGTCGTCATACGCTATTGGGGTGTCTCCTTGTTCACAAAGCCAGTCGGATATTTCTGGGAAGGTGTCCTCGGGTATCGCCGCGAGAACATAATCCGCTTTGGTGGTTGAGCGAGTCACGCCCCTGATACGAAACTGGACTTCTGCGCGCTGAAACCAAGCAAACGCCTCTCCGCTGGCAAACGATGAAAGTTTGAATGGAGAGGCCGTAGCGCCAACTGCCGTAGAGTCCATCATAGTACCAACGATGGAGGGGCGAGGGGGTGGGGGTGGAAGGCGGTGGAGAGCGAGTCGACTTCCGGGGTCACCAATGTGACGGGCCGAGAGAGGAGTTGTGAAATCAAAGGCAGATTGGAAACGACTAAGTTATATTGTTTTGGAACACTCTCCTTATATACAAAACCTCAAGGCAACAGAACATATCAAGTTCACAAGACAGACAAAATCACAGAGGAAAAACCAGACTTGAATTTTCATGTTCGTTTTAGTGCGAGGGAAGAGCGAAGATACAACCATAATATATACAAAAGGAATTATGTACAATTGTGTGAAACACGGTTGGTACACTATGGATTATAAAGAGGTTAAGAAAGCAATCTTAGATGCATTTTCCATAACAGAGAAAGTTTATAGACAAGCATTCCGTAACTTATGTGAATCAAATATCCAAACTTTCCTAAAATTCACTTCTGACAAGCTTAGAGCTTTTGAAAAATGACTTAAGTATTCTGAAGTAACTTCTCTTGAAGAACTGGTGAATTTAATGGTTATTGAATAATCTAAAAGTTAACTTCCCATTAATGTAATGATCTATATTGAAGATAGGCAGGAGAAAGATTTACTAAAGACTGCTTTCTTGGCTGACACTTATTCCTTGATACATAAGTCCGTTCCTAATAAAGGAACTGAGGTTTTTGTAAAACCAGTTTCAGGAAAAATCCAAGATTTCGGATGATAATCCCAAAGGTTCTTATAATCCTAAATATTTTTTATTGTAAGAAAGAGGGACATACTATTGGTAATTGTAAAGACCCTAAATGTAAAGGATCTGATAACTACCGTAATGTTTTTATGAAACCCAACGTAAAATGTTTAACTTCCTAAAGTAAACCTGTTTCGCATGTACAAGCAAATGTACCAGATGTGTTTGATGATTTCAAGTTTGAAGGTATAATAGCCTTAGGGGAGAAAGAACAGAAGTCTAAGGTCACTACATTACGAGACACTGGAGCTGCTTTAACTTTGTTGCATAGTAAGGTTTTACCTAATGTTGAGAATAGTCTAACTGGTGAGAAGATGGTTGTAGGGGATCTTAATGGAATCTTATCCATTCCCCTTGCTAGTGTATACCTTGATTGTCCACTTGTAAAAGGGACAGTGGAGTTAGGGGTGATTGACACAGAATTGCCAGTAAATGGAGTTTCATTGCTATTGGGTAATGATTTAGCCGGGAAATTAATTGTACCAAATTTAATTGTCATTGATACCCCCATGGATGATAGGGAATTTTTGGACAAACCTTTGATGGATGATGAGAAAGTAGATCTTGAACAAGCCCGAACACATATAGTCACTCGGTCCCAAACAGGAGAAAAGGTAATGACTTTGAAGTAGATAGTGATTTCTTAGCTAAGGTAATGTCCAGAGCTAAAATAATAGCTGCCCAGAGGTTAGATCAGTCTTTATCTTGTTTGCATGATAAGGCTGTTGATATAAAATCTTTGAACAAATCCCCTTCTTTTTATCATAATAATGATATCCTAATGCGTTTTTACCGTCCTTCTAACTATTCAAATCTTGATACCTGGAGTGAGAAATACCAAATTGTTGTTCCTTCTTCAGTACGCACTCATATAATGGAAATTGCACATGATGGACCAGGTGGTCATTTTGGGACCATACAAAACTTACTATAGAATACTTGATAATTTTTATTAGCCTAATTTTAGGAAAGACGTAGGATATTTCATAAAGTCATTTCATTTATGCCAAATAGCTGGCAAACCTAACCAAGTAATCCCTAAAGCCCCTTTACAGCCTATATTAGTTCCACATGAGCTCTTTCAGAAATTAGTAATAGACTGTGTTGGACCCTTGCCCAAGACGAAGGGTGGTAACCAATATTTATTAACTCTTATGTGTCCCAGTGCTCTTTTTCCAGAGGCCATTCCACTTAAGAATATATCTGCCAAAAATATTGCTAAACACCTTTAAAGTTTCTTTACTACTTACGGGATCCCCAAGGATATCCAAACTGATCGTGATTCTAATTTTACAAGTAAACTCTTTTCAGAAATCATTAAGGAATTAAATATAAAACAGCTTATCATTTGCATATCATCCTGAATCTCAGGGCGTCCTTGAACGATGGCACCAAACATTTAAAAGTATGTTAAAAAAAGTTTTGTTTAGAGAGCAATCTTGATAGGGATGAAGGAGTAAAATTGTTGGTGTTTGCTATACGTCAGTCTCCCCAGGAATCCCTTGGTGTTTCTCCTTTTGAAATGGTATATGAGATATTATTAGGAGAACCCCTTGCATTAATTAAAGATGAATGGTTAAAGCCCCCAGACTCTAATCAGACTGTAACTGTTCCACAATATTTGAATAACTTTAAAGAAACCCTTTCCAGAGTCCGTAAAATAGCCAGTGAAAACTTAAGGAAAGCTCAGATTAAAATGAAAAATAGTTATGATCAAAAAACTAAAATTAGGAAGTTCAAGCCAGGATATCTTGTGTTAGTATATTTTCCTATCCCTGGATCCCCATTTTCCTCCAAATTCTTTGGTCCATATAAAGTAGTTAAAATGTCAATAACCATACCTATGTGATTGAAACCCCTGATAGCAAGAAAAGTACTCAAATTATCCATGCCAATCTGTTTAAAAGGTATCATTCCAGGAATTCTGAAACTAGTTATGGAGACAAAATCGTAAATGTTAATGTTAAGGTCAAGGACGAGAAACTTGGAGTAAGTGAACCTGAATTCATCTAATGATATATTGGAAATTTATTCTCATCATTTATTTATTTCCTTTTTTCCTTTCCTCACTGGGCTATTTTTCCCTGTTGGAGTCTTTGGGCTTATAGCATCTTGCTTTTCCAACTAGGGTTGTAGCTTGGCTAGTAATAATAATAATAATAATGATAATATTCGTGGGGCTTGGTAGATAATTGTGCTGCTCTTAAAGAATTTGAAAACTCGTGTCAACATCTTTTTCCTTTTCAATCAGAAGGACTTCAAAATCTTATTTACATTTACCCAGAACTTTATGGGGAAAATCCAGGTCAGTGTACAGTCCTCACCCATGACATCGAACTTCTACCATGAACTGCTCCCATACGACAACACCCTTATCGCATCAGCCCGGCCAAGAAACTAGTGATGAAAGAAGAAGTGGAATATCTTCTGAGAGCCGGTTTAGCAAGTTACCATTGGCGTCCCCATGTCCATTGGTACCAAAGGAGGATGGCAAAATGCGACTGTGTACAGACTACAGGAGAATAAATTCTGCTACTGTTAAGGATAGTTACCCTTTACCCTGTCTAGATTACCTTATAGACCCTGTGGGCCAAGCAAAGTATGTAGCTAAGATAGATCTCCGCAAGGGGTATTATCAGGTGAAGTTAACATCTAGAGCCAAGCTTATATCGGCTTTCATAACTCCTTTTAGATTATTCCAGTGTGAAGTAATGCTTTTTGGTTTAACAAATGCCCCATCCACATTTCAACGCATAATTAACTACACTATTCAGGGTCTAGAGGGAGTATTTGCATATCTAGATGATATATTGGTGATAAGATATTCTTGAGAAGAGCTTATGAAACGTTT
>NC_090726.1:14001430-14006430 GCF_036898095.1 Palaemon carinicauda | reverse complement strand
AAATTTGATATTTGAAATCATCTTCAATCATTTCAAAAATAAAAAAATCTTGGTTAGAAACACCTAGACACAGGGAGCTATAATCTTTTTTTGATTTCTTTATGTTTGGTGTATATCAAGATAATGATAATCCGTTTGTATAAATGAACAAATATAGCAATAAAAAGGCTAGTAGTTGTGATTATGATAATAATAATAATAATAATAATAATAATAATAATAATAATAATAATAATAATAATAATAATAATAAGGATAATAATAATGATAATAATAATAATAATAATAATAATAATAATAATAATAATAATAATAATAATCGTCATCATATGATGAATTACGTAAAAATTTATAACTTTTTTTCAGAAATTGTTTCTAATAAAATCTCTCTCTCTCTCTCTCTCTCTCTCTCTCTCTCTCTCTCTCTCTCTCTCTCTCTCTCTCTCTCTGCGAAAACGATCCGATTTTACGTTGAACATAGGCTGCCCAACTGATCTCTCTCATGCGTTACACGCAACCTTTAAACAAACCCATTATCATAAGCTTATCGGAACCCAATTCGTAATGGGATGCTTTTACGGAATTTTCCTGGAATTCTGACCATTTTCCAGCCTTATGCTTCAATGCATAGCCGTAACGAGTATTGCAGTGCTCTGCTCTGTACAAAAGCTGAGGCCAAGCGAATATAAGATTGAGAAATGAGTGAGTTTTGAAGATATAAGGAGATGTTTGTGCCAGCCCAAATGCATAAGCTATATATTTGTTATTGGATACAAAATCGAATATTATATTATGAATATTGTTTTTAATAACTTTTTTTTTTAGGATTCCAAATTTGTGAGTAATAATTAACAAAAACTTCAAAGTACTGTAATTACATTGCTTCAAAATATAATTCTGATTACCATATGTCCATTTACGAGATGGAGATATAATTTTCTTCTCAAAAAAAAAAGAAAAAGGGAAAGGGGGGGGGGTCTGGAATAGTATTCTAATTAATCCATGCATGGAATCCGCGCAGAGTACGGCGGTGGAAGTACGGAATTAAGTCTATTTTTTTTTAGTTGACAATACGAAGACAATACGGAGACAGTATTGAAACCTGACGGATTGAGCAGTGGCTCGGCCATATTGTCGAAATTCTCCTTTCCTCACTGGGCTATTTTCAATTTTAGCGACCCTGAGCTTATAGTATAGCAAGTAATACAAATAAGAATAAGATGCAGTATAAAGAGAGTATGAACGTCATGTATAGAGTAAGGAAAGCAATGGAGAGTATGGACCTTCAGTTGCGGAGGGTACATGAAGGCTGCTTAGGGAGTATGTAGGGAGTACAGAATACAGAGACACTCCAGGAACAGTGGATGCAGTATGTATAAATTATTACAGAACGGACATAGTACAGACGACCTGTAGTCCCTTTATATGTCCCCAGATTATTTGGGTGTGACCGTGTCATCATTCAGTCTTTCCTCCGATCAAGAAGGTACTTCAACATGAGAGAATGGCCCAGAATACAGCTATAGCTACAATATAGAAGGGTAGTATGTATAGGTAGGGGAGGGGAGGGGAGGGGGCAGAAATAGGATTCTGGAAGGATTGGAGGGGGAAGTGTTAAAATGAAGTACAGTGAGAGGTGAAAACATTGGGGCGGACCCAATTGCTCTTTTATTTTTTCTGGCCCGGATGCTGCTCTCTGTACTGTATCTGGCACCTTTACCGACACCCGTACTACCTCGGCCACTGCCTGTACTTTTTTCGATACCAGTCGTACATCAGACTCAATCTCCGTACTTACTCCGTTCATTCTTTACAGTTTCTTCCATCAGTGGAGACAGTACGGAAACCTCGGATAAAATACGGATGCTTGCCAATATAATTCGGTGGAAATACGTGTAAAACACGGAAGTTGATCATTCGTCAGTCCACTGGTGCAGTGATTACTTATAAAATTTGCCGGCATGGACAAACATTGTTGCGTTGTTCCATCCGTGGCCGTCCGTGCGTAGGTGTGACCGGTATATGTTATCCAGGTATGAAATGCCCGATATTTAATTGACTTGAAAAATATTACATCATATGTTACTTCATTATATTTTATCCTATCATATATTATAATCTAGTTCACCGTATCATATACTGTATATTATAAAAAAAATCAGAACAGCTTTCCAGTACTTCCCAGATTAATCGCAGTAGTAACCTAATACTCCGAAATTTTATGTATATATATAATATATATATATATATATATATATATATATATATATATATATATATATATATGTATATATACAGACATACATACATATATATATATATATATATATATATATATATATATATATTCCATAGCTATCATAAATAAGATTCATATAACTTCCTAATTATATTGGCAATTGTATATATAGTTATAACATTGTATTTGGTTTCCTTATTCATGTATCGTAACCGTTCTGTGTAAATTGCTATATTTCAACTACATTTTATATATCGACGAGATATCCTTAAAAGATTGAAAAAAAAGGAAAATAGTTATTTTAATAAAGTAATATATAACTCCAATCTCCAAAAAATAAGGAAATAAAAAAAATAGTTTCAATTAAATAAATTTGAGAATGACAGTTATAAATACAAAAGTTGATTTCGAGTCCTTACAATTCTTTAATGTCATTGGTGATTGGGAAACTTGAAAGTGAAAATTCAAGTCTTCATTATACTTAATTATAGAGCTGATATTGCTGGGGGTAAAATTAATTAGATCCATGATTACACTTCCTGGTGGAGCTCTGATAATCACGCTAACTCAATCCATTATCCACAGAGTTAGGTACTTTTATTTTAATTTCTTTCATAAATGTCCTTGACTTATGAATAGAAATCAAATTAGGCGGTGATTTTAATTATCTGAACATATAAATAAATATATTTAATTTGTTATAAAAAACAAAGTAATGTCTAGTCATATTAAATTTTCTAGCTACAATCGGTGGATATTAAGCGTAATTACAGTTACCCTAGAACTTTTAAAGAAAATATGATTACTTAATATTTCTCTCTCTCTCTCTCTCTCTCTCTCTCTCTCTCTCTCTCTCTCTCTCTCTCTCTCTCTCTCTCTCTCTCTCTCTCTCTCTCTCTTTTACACACACCCATACAAACACACGCACACCCAGATTTATAATAAAAATATGATTAAATCTCTCTCTCTCCCTCTCTCTCTCTCTCCTCTCTCTCTCTCTCTCTCTCTCTCTCTCTCTCTCTCTTTTACACATACCCATACAAACACACTCACACTCAAATTTATAATGCAAATATGATGAAATCTCTCTCTCTCTCTCTCTCTCTCTCTCTCTCTCTCTCCTCTCTCTCTCTCTCTCTCTCTCTCTGTCTTTTACACATACCCATACAAACACACTCACGCTCAAATTTATAATGCAAATATGATTAAATCTCTCTCTCTCTCTCTCTCTCTCTCTCTCTCTCTCACACACACACAAACACACGCACACCCACACTGATACAGACGTTCACGTAAAACTATTAAACCATAGCTGCTATATGAGTGCATCGTTGTGGTTTCATACGATAGTAACTTTGGCCATGATAACGGAAATAAAATGTAGATGTAATCTTTTTAACTTGACTAAAATTAAGCTTCTGAGCATAGTATTGTTTTTAATATACATTAATCTCTACTTATGATTCTTTTTTTTCATACATAATTGTAGCATCAAACGTGTATTGTTTCAATCACTAAATTTCCGGTATATTCTGAAATAGGAAGACAAAATAGACGAATGTTGAATGTAGTAGGTTTGTAAATATGCAGAGAGCTATAGTCAGTTGTATTCAAAGTATATATGTTCATTGTAGAACAATTGGTCATATTTGAAGTTATGCATAGAGCTATAGTCACTTTTATTCAAAGTATATTTACTGTCAAAATATTATTAATAGGTCATATAGCAATCGATTTATATTCCTACTTCTGACTCCTCATTACGGGTGATCCGTCGCAAACAGAAGGGTGTCTTAATTAACATTCTTGACAAAGATCCCCCCAGATGCTGAAGCCTTGATGAGGATGGGGGGCTTAGGGATTAGCTTGGCTCCGATGTTTGGTGGGAATTGCTTTCCCACTGGCCCTTGGTGCCAAGCTGTTGATCCAACTAAACTAGTCAGCACTTTCTCTTTTCCTTTTGTTTATTTCTTTTTTTCTCCCGTCTCCAACTCTTGGGAATGAACTTGTTGGTGACTTTGGCTTAGTTTTGATTATGGTTTTGCTGCCTCTTTAGATTTGACGCTGGTGGGATGGACGGCATATTATCTCAAAAGAGCTCGAGTACCTGACGTGACCTAGCGATGGGAAAGTTTTATGTCAAACCTTTCCCTCAGTCCTGGGTCTGACGTTGACGGCTGTCATGACGCCTCAAGTGCTGAGGGCGGGGTGTATCTCTGGATATTGCCCCTAGGGTGGCCCTAATTTGAGGGATGAACCCGTCGTCTAAGTGTGACTCCTTGGTGGGTGGGGGGAATATCTAGATGAAATGAATCTTCTCGTCATTATGGCGACCCCACCAAAACCCGTTGACGACCAATCCGCTTCCTCTCAGATTGACTCTGCCAGAAAACTAGTTCACTCGACGGATTTGCATTCATCCAATGTTATTACACTGGAACCTTTCATTCCAACTTCCCCCAGATGTCAAAGAAATAAAAACTTTGGCAGTTTAAATGAATATATAAGGGTTCTATATTGTGAGGAATTACTCGCAGTAGGAATTATGAAGAATTATTTGGTGTTTTGAAAAAGCTTGGAGATATATCAAGAATGAAGGTGCAGCTCTCAAAAGATAAACAAGAATTTGAGGCTTATGTCACGTGCAGTAACACATTACAAGCTACAAATGCTTTTCATTAAATAAGAAATGGTAAAGTTTCTGACCTTTCTTTTCAAGTGAAATTGCACAGTATCAAAAATATTTTAGACTCGGAATATG
>NC_090726.1:13993930-13996430 GCF_036898095.1 Palaemon carinicauda | reverse complement strand
ATATATATATATATATATATATATATATACATATATATATATATATATATATATATATATATATATATATACATATATATACACATATATATGTATATGTATATATACACACACACACACACACACATATATATATATATATATATATATATATATATATATATATATATATATATATATATATATATGTATATATATATATATATATATATGTAAATATCACCCACGAAATGCATTTAATACCGAATTCTATCTTGGGAAATACATATCCACTTGGAATTCATTTTATGGTAACAGCTTCTGGCCGGGTGGTGATTCGAACCACCACCTGTACGGCTAGAAACTATGCTTGGCAGGGACCCTACCGACTCAGCTATCAAGAGAGACTAAAAGTTTATGACAAGTCCCCCTACATATTCCTGTCGAATTCAGGATTCTGTTCATAGACTTGAAATAGACCCATCTCCACCATGATAGCTGAATCGTGAGTTTGCAACACGTGGTTATTTTAATGAACATATATCACAAGCACACGTGATTTTAATTAATGTAAATATCACCCACAAAATGCATTTAATACCGAATTCTATCTTGGGAAATACATATCCACTTGGAATTCATTTTATGGTAACAGCTTCTGGCCGGGTGGTGATTCGAACCACCACCTGTACGGCTAGAAACTATGCTTGGCAGGGACCCTACCGACTCAGCTATCAAGAGAGACTAAAAGTTTATGACAAGTCCCCCTACATATTCCTGTCGAATTCAGGATTCTGTTCATAGACTTGAAATAGACCCATCTCCACCATGATAGCTGAATCGTGAGTTTGTAACACGTGGTTATTTTAATGAACATATATCGCAAGCACACGTGATTTTAATTAATGTAAATATCACCCACGAAATGCATTTAATACCGAATTCTATCTTGGGAAATACATATCCACTTGGAATTCATTTTATGGTAACAGCTTCTGGCCGGGTGGTGATTCGAACCACCACCTGTACGGCTAGAAACTATGCTTGGCAGGGACCCTACCGACTCAGCTATCAAGAGAGACTAAAAGTTTATGACAAGTCCCCCTACATATTCCTGTCGAATTCAGGATTCTGTTCATAGACTTGAAATAGACCCATCTCCACCATGATAGCTGAATCGTGAGTTTGCAACACGTGGTTATTTTAATGAACATATATCACAAGCACACGTGATTTTAATTAATGTAAATATCACCCACGAAATGCATTTAATACCGAATTCTATCTTGGGAAATACATATCCACTTGGAATTCATTTTATGGTGTGCTTGTGATATATCGTATTTGGACCCATGTTTTTACAACAATCTCATTTTCGAATTAGAGAACAATAATAATTGAAATTTAAATAACAGCAATAATGATGATAGCAATATTACTTTTTATTAACAAATACCGTAATAATAATAATAATAATAATAATAATAATAATAATAATAATAATAATCTTCATCATCATCATCATATTTCCCATTCCCAAAATCAGCTATCCAGTATCTATAAGTATTGTTTTGATCAAATATGTCATCAAAATAACGTTATCTACGCTAGATCAAACCCTCAATAAACATGGATCTATCTCTCCACCAATAATAAAAAAAAATAACCTATTTATCTCTATAATTTTGGATTTCCCCAATTTTCATTCTCACTGCAGTTACACATTCTACACACATTATTATGATAAATTTAAACACATTATATACGATTTCTCGCTCTCATTTTCTCTTATAGAAAAGCTAAATCACCAACTACATGAACAAATCAACTGTTTTTATCTTGCCAACTTCCATATTAACCTTGGATTTGGTACGTGTTGTCTTTTAACCACATACCGTTATTCTTAGTTAACTTTACTCTCAGCTTTCTCTTCTTGGAAAAGCTTAAGGAATTAGCTAATTTATTTTCTCCTCAACTCCATTCCTGATTCCGAAACTTTCCTCGGAAGCTTTCACCAGAAACCTCCTGTCTTTAATTTCCTGCAACACTTTATTTTTTTCAGTAAAAGAGTCGTTTGCTAACTAAATGTTTTGGTCTATAAACTCCCTCCTACTTTGAAACATAAACTTTTATTTTAAAAGCCTCTTGATATTTTCTTTCTTTCGATTGTCTCACACTTACCATATCGTAAAATCTCTTCCTTCAACTTACCAATAATGGATTTTCTGTCCCTTTCCCTATCTGACTCATTCCTCAAGTCCACATTACATTTTTCCTTTAGTTTGCTGTCTATCTTTATTGAAAATAGAAATTAAATTTTTCCTCTGACATAGAAACTTTAGACCTTTCCTGTTTCTATTGAAACACATTTATAGTACTTCTTTCTATAAAAGGTCATTGGCAAGATTAACTCACAGTCACATAAAACATTACTCTGTCCCCTTTCATATTATATCAAGCATCAATAATCTTATCACCCGAGTGATTAATTTATATTCTGGTGCTCCCCTTACCATGATAC
>NC_090726.1:13983930-13986430 GCF_036898095.1 Palaemon carinicauda | reverse complement strand
TATAACTTCCTAATTATATTGGCAATTGTATATATAGTTATAACATTGTATTTGGTTTCCTTATTCATGTATCGTAACCGTTCTGTGTAAATTGCTATATTTCAACTACATTTTATATATCGACGAGATATCCTTAAAAGATTGAAAAAAAAGGAAAATAGTTATTTTAATAAAGTAATATATAACTCCAATCTCCAAAAAATAAGGAAATAAAAAAAATAGTTTCAATTAAATAAATTTGAGAATGACAGTTATAAATACAAAAGTTGATTTCGAGTCCTTACAATTCTTTAATGTCATTGGTGATTGGGAAACTTGAAAGTGAAAATTCAAGTCTTCATTATACTTAATTATAGAGCTGATATTGCTGGGGGTAAAATTAATTAGATCCATGATTACACTTCCTGGTGGAGCTCTGATAATCACGCTAACTCAATCCATTATCCACAGAGTTAGGTACTTTTATTTTAATTTCTTTCATAAATGTCCTTGACTTATGAATAGAAATCAAATTAGGCGGTGATTTTAATTATCTGAACATATAAATAAATATATTTAATTTGTTATAAAAAACAAAGTAATGTCTAGTCATATTAAATTTTCTAGCTACAATCGGTGGATATTAAGCGTAATTACAGTTACCCTAGAACTTTTAAAGAAAATATGATTACTTAATATTTCTCTCTCTCTCTCTCTCTCTCTCTCTCTCTCTCTCTCTCTCTCTCTCTCTCTCTCTCTCTCTCTTTTACACACACCCATACAAACACACGCACACCCAGATTTATAATAAAAATATGATTAAATCTCTCTCTCTCTCTCTCTCTCTCTCTCTCTCTCTCTCTCTCTCTCTCTCTCTCTCTCTCTCTCTCTCTTTTACACATACCCATACAAACACACTCACACTCAAATTTATAATGCAAATATGATGAAATCTCTCTCTCTCTCTCTCTCTCTCTCTCTCTCTCTCTCTCTCTCTCTCTCTCTCTCTCTGTCTTTTACACATACCCATACAAACACACTCACGCTCAAATTTATAATGCAAATATGATTAAATCTCTCTCTCTCTCTCTCTCTCTCTCTCTCTCTCTCTCTCTCTCTCTCACACAAACACACGCACACCCACACTGATACAGACGTTCACGTAAAACTATTAAACCATAGTTGCTATATGAGTGCATCGTTGTGGTTTCATACGATAGTAACTTTGGCCATAATAACGGAAATAAAATGTAGATGTAATCTTTTTAACTTGACTAAAATTAAGCTTCTGAGCATAGTATTGTTTTTAATATACATTAATCTCTACTTATGATTCTTTTTTTTCATACATAATTGTAGCATCAAACGTGTATTGTTTCAATCAACTAAATTTCCGGTATATTCTGAAATAGGAAGACAAAATAGACGAATGTTGAATGTAGTAGGTTTGTAAATATGCAGAGAGCTATAGTCAGTTGTATTCAAAGTATATATGTTCATTGTAGAACAATTGGTCATATTTGAAGTTATGCATAGAGCTATAGTCACTTTTATTCAAAGTATATTTACTGTCAAAATATTATTAATAGGTCATATAGCAATCGATTTATATTCCTACTTCTGACTCCTCATTACGGGTGATCCGTCGCAAACAGAAGGGTGTCTTAATTAACATTCTTGACAAAGATCCCCCCAGATGCTGAAGCCTTGATGAGGATGGGGGGCTTAGGGATTAGCTTGGCTCCGATGTTTGGTGGGAATTGCTTTCCCACTGGCCCTTGGTGCCAAGCTGTTGATCCAACTAAACTAGTCAGCACTTTCTCTTTTCCTTTTGTTTATTTCTTTTTTTCTCCCGTCTCCAACTCTTGGGAATGAACTTGTTGGTGACTTTGGCTTAGTTTTGATTATGGTTTTGCTGCCTCTTTAGATTTGACGCTGGTGGGATGGACGGCATATTATCTCAAAAGAGCTCGAGTACCTGACGTGACCTAGCGATGGGAAAGTTTTATGTCAAACCTTTCCCTCAGTCCTGGGTCTGACGTTGACGGCTGTCATGACGCCTCAAGTGCTGAGGGCGGGGTGTATCTCTGGATATTGCCCCTAGGGTGGCCCTAATTTGAGGGATGAACCCGTCGTCTAAGTGTGACTCCTTGGTGGGTGGGGGGAATATCTAGATGAAATGAATCTTCTCGTCATTATGGCGACCCCACCAAAACCCGTTGACGACCAATCCGCTTCCTTTCAGATTGACTCTGCCAGAAAACTAGTTCACTCGACGGATTTGCATTCATCCAATGTTATTACACTGGAACCTTTCATTCCAACTTCCCCCAGATGTCAAAGAAATAAAAACTTTGGCAGTTTAAATGACTATATAAGGGTTCTATATTGTGAGGAATTACTCGCAGTAGGAATTATGAAGAATTATTTGGTGTTTTGAAAAAGCTTGGAGATATATCAAGAATGAAGGTGCAGCTCTCAAAAGATAAACAAGAATTTGAGGCTTATGTCACGTGCAGTA
>NC_090726.1:13921430-13968930 GCF_036898095.1 Palaemon carinicauda | reverse complement strand
ACTACAAGTAAAACATTCCAAGTATCATGCTATAATTTATTTATAAAAATGAAACATATAATTGGGGGACGGGGTTGTTGAGGTACTACCCAAAGTTTCATAACTTTGCAATGGTTTTTTACCTGTACATGTTTCTTAATGCAAAGTGGGGTTGGTTGTCAGAAGTTTGAGCCATCAAACGAAATATGAGTAAAAATACTTAGTTTAGAATTAGGAGGTACAGTTTATAAATTATTGCTTTATTATTCCATATGACCGTTTTGTTATTTGCCTACTTGGATATTGTATATAGTTATCAATTAGTTGTATTTTGCTTAAAAGTTTAGTTTTGAATAAATCAATGAATACATTAGTATCTGCTTAAATTCTCTATCTAAAACCATTTTTTAAAATTCATTAACAACCAAAGAAAACGGATGCACAATTGGGATTATTTCGTGAATACATTATCGAATTGTTATCAGAATATGTCACTGTAAAAGTTTAAACACTATCCAATAAGGACGTAAAAAATGCTTATTTTGAATGCGAGTCTTAGGTAAACGCAATTTTATCCATGTAACGAATAAAAGCACATATCCAAATTTGGTAGATTATGCGCGTTTTACAACACCTTGATTTAATAAATGCCGCAAACAATGGTGCTAAATTGATGAAAAAAAAAAATCACCTTTCTTGAACTTTCCATAAGAGTACTGAAATTATAGAAATGATACTTGTACCCCATACATTTTGAAGCAAATAGCAAAATGTACCAGATTAGAAAGTAGATATTGCCCAGTGATCTATTTCATTTTTTTCCTTTATTTTCTATTGCTTTTTAACTTATGAATTTGGTGTTATTCTGCTACTCACAAAAAAAAAAATAGAAAATTTGCCAAATTTGATAATCTTTTGTACTACGTAAGAAGCAGAAACTGTTTTAATAGTTTCATTGAATGTGATTTTTTTATATGTATATAATAATAATGAGACAATGTTCTTCAGTATAAATAACAATACTGTTAATGGAAAATTCTATATAAAAAAAGTTAAGATTTGTATTAGCAATAATGGTCATGAAGATCAAATACAGGTGGAGCTAGCTACCTGTCTCCAAAGGATGACAAAACAAGGATTTCTTCTTCCTTGATTTTCAAAGTTTTCACATTCTGAAACTTCAGGCTGTTCAGAACTTTGGGGCTATTTGTGTCATCGGGTTGAGGATGTCAACGTCAATAGTGGCTATTATATGTAAGTATTCTTTTTCAAAGGTTTATTGTATTGAATTGTAAGTGCTCGTGTTAGGAATTTGATCTTTATGCTGACTTCGCCGAATCAAACTATCCAAATTCTATAATTTTCTCACTGTCCCCTATACTGGCCTCCATACTTGAAAAGCGTTTTCATGCGTATATTGTACAAATAAAAGTTCTCGTATGGACTTTTAAAAGTGTTCTTGGCTTAACTAAACTTTCCGTTGAGATTCCTGGCCAGAGCACTTAATATGCAATAAAACGTTGAATATATTTATGAATTAGTTCTCTTTTATGAAGGTTTTAGTACATCCTGTGAAACTGTTTTTGGTTACATTCGTATTAGTGCGAAACTGGGGAAAACGTTTTCATGCAGCTCTGTAGTGTTGGTTGCCATTGCGACGGTTCTTAGGACTGAAATTTTTTTGACATCTTCTAAAACTGATTAGTTCTTTTGCAGGATTTCTTTCGATTTTTTGCGTAAATTTTTTTCGATGAATCGGTGGTCCTTTTGGGCCGTTGTGAATTTATAGCATACTTCCAGTTGATAAAAAATGCAAATGTAAAGAGTAAGATCTGTTTTCCTTTGCATTTTTTCCCAGAGATTTTAATCTTAGTTTTGGCTTTATTACTGTGGCAACTGGTATATTGATTGGCGTAATCTTATTTTGGCTAAAAGTGAATTTAGTGATTTTAATCGAACGTTGAATGCTTTTTTTTTTTTTTATATATACAGAACCTAGTCTGTAGGGACAAAAATCAAACCTTACTGATCATTATACTTTTTAACCTAAACTTACCTATACATAGTGCTTTGATATAATTACATTGACTTCGGTACCAATTTCATGCAGAAGCTGCTGCTACACTTTTTATTGCTGAAGGTTACGCGAAAATTTTCAAAAATTGACGTAGTCAATTCCTTGGTTTCTACGAAATAGCACCAAATTAAATATACACCAATTTCAAACTTATTCAAGCATTGCATACATCAATGAACGTCTCAAACCCACACACACAAACACACACACACACAAACACACACACACACACTTTGCCTTCAAACTTGGAAACTACAGTTGCTATGAACTTTTACAAAGAAAAATGATAAATACATTAGAATACAATTTTCAGACAATGGGGTAAAAAACTATTCATACACTAGTTTGTTTGCAAATTTTGCGGATTTGGTTAAACACTTTCCAATTTTTTTTTTATGTAAATGATTAGAGACTTTGATTACGCAAAAGTGAATGTTGTGACTTTGGTTACGCAAAAGTGAATGTTGTGACTTTGGTTACGCATAAGTGAATGTTGTGACTTTGGTTACGCAAAAGTGAATGTTGTGACTTTGGTTACGCAAAAGTGAATGTTGTGACTTTGGTTACGCAAAAGTGAATGTTGTGACTTTGGTTACGCATAAGTGAATGTTGTGACTTTGGTTACGCATAAGTGAATGTTGTGACTTTGGTTACGCATAAGTGAATGTTGTGACTTTGGTTACGCATAAGTGAATGTTGTGACTTTGGTTACGCAAAAGTGAATGTTGTGACTTTGGTTACGCAAAAGTGAATGTTGTGACTTTGGTTAGGCAAAAGTGAATGTTGTGACTTTGGTTACGCAAAAGTGAATGTTGTGACTGTTACACAAAGTAAATGATGTGACTTTGTAGACTTTTACACAAAAGTGAATGTTGTAACTTTGGTTACACAAAAGTGAATGTTGTGATTTTGGTTACACATGTGTAACATGTGTTAAGTGACTTTGGTTGCACATGTGTCAAGTGACTTTGGTTGCACATGTGTCAAGTGCCTTTGGTTGCACATGTGTAACATGTGCCTTTGGTTGCACATGTGTAACATGTGCCTTTGGTTGCACATGTGTAACATGTGCCTTTGGTTGCACATGTGTAACATGTGCCTTTGGTTGCACATGTGTAACATGTGCCTTTGGTTGCACATGTGTAACATGTGCCTTTGGTTGCACATGTGTAACATGTGCCTTTGGTTGCACATGTGTAACATGTGCCTTTGGTTGCACATGTGTAACATGTGCCTTTGGTTGCACATGTGTAACATGTGCCTTTGGTTGCACATGTGTAACATGTGCCTTTGGTTGCACATGTGTAACATGTGCCTTTGGTTGCACATGTGTAACATGTGCCTTTGGTTGCACATGTGTAACATGTGCCTTTGGTTGCACATGTGTAACATGTGCCTTTGGTTGCACATGTGTAACATGTGCCTTTGGTTGCACATGTGTAACATGTGCCTTTGGTTGCACATGTGTAACATGTGCCTTTGGTTGCACATGTATAACATGTGTTAAGGGATTTTGGTTACACATGTTAATTAGTGACTTTGGTTACGAAAAGCTAAAATGTTAAGTCACATTGGTTACACAAATGTTAAATGCTAAATGACGGTTGCGCAAATGTAATTGTGGAGTGACTTTGATTTCACATGTAGATGTTAAGTGACTTCGATTACATATGTAAATGTAAATAAGTCAGGTTGGTTACATAAATGTGAATAAGTGAGGCTGGTTACAGAATGTGAATAAGTGAAGTTTGTTACACAATTGTGAATAAGGGACGTTTGTTACACAAATGTGGGTGGTTAGTGAGATTTGTTACACAGATGTGGGTGGTTAGTGACATTTGTTACACAAATGTGGGTGTTTAGTGACGTTTGTTACACAAATGTGGAGGTTTAGTGACGTTTGTTACACAAATGTGGGTGTTTAGTGACGTTTGTTACACAAATGTGGGTGTTTAGTGACATTTGTTACATAAATGTGGGTGTTTAGTGACAATTGTTACACAAATGTGGGTGTTTAGTGACGTTTGTTACACAAATGTGGGTGTTTAGTGACATTTGTTACACAAATGTGGGTGTTTAGTGACATTTGTTACACAAATGTGGGTGTTTAGTGACATTTGTTACACAAATGTGGGTGTTTAGTGACATTTGTTACACAAATGTGGGTGTTTAGTGACATTTGTTACATAAATGTGGGTGTTTAGTGACATTTGTTACACAAATGTGGGTACATTTGTTACACAAATGTGGGTACATTTGTTACACAAATGTGGGTACATTTGTTACACAAATGTGGGTGTTTAGTGACGTTTGTTACACAAATGTCAATGTTTAGTGACGTTTGTTACACAAATGTCAATGTTTAGTGACGTTTGTTACACAAATGTCAATGTTTAGTGACGTTTGTTACACAAATGTCAATGTTTAGTGACGTTTGTTACACAAATGTCAATGTTTAGTGACGTTTGTTACACAAATGTCAATGTTTAGTGACGTTTGTTACACAAATGTCAATGTTTAGTGACGTTTGTTACACAAATGTCAATGTTTAGTGACGTTTGTTACACAAATGTCAATGTTTAGTGACGTTTGTTACACAAATGTCAATGTTTAGTGACGTTTGTTACAAAGATTTCAGTGTAGTGACGATTGTTACTCAAATGTGGGTGTTTGGTGACGTTTGTTACACAAATGTGGGTGTTTGGTGACGTTTGTTACACAAATGTGGGTGTTTGGTGACGTTTGTTACACAAATGTGGGTGTTTGGTGACGTTTGTTACACAAATGTGGGTGTTTGGTGACGTTTGTTACACAAATGTGGGTGTTTGGTGACTTTTGTTACACAAATGTGGGTGTTTGGTGACTTTTGTTACACAAATGTGGGTGTTTGGTGACGTTACACAAATGTGGGTGTTTGGTGACGTTACACAAATGTGGGTGTTTGGTGACGTTACACAAATGTGGGTGTTTGGTGACGTTACACAAATGTGGGTGTTTGGTGACGTTACACAAATGTGGGTGTTTGGTGACGTTACACAAATGTGAGTGTTTAGTGACATTTGTTACACAAATCTGGATCTTTACTGACATTTGTTACACAAATCTGTATGTTTAGTGACGTTTCCTACACAAATCTGGATGTTTAGTGACGATTGTTACACAAATCTGGATTTTTAGTGAAGTTTGTTACACAAATGTGGATGTTTAGAGAAGTTTGTTAGACAAATATGGATGTATAGAGAAGCTTGTTACACAAAAATTCTGGATGTATAGAGAAGCTTGTTACACAAAAATTCTGGATGTTTAGTGACGTTTGTTACACGAATGTCAATGTTCAGTGACGCTGTTACTAAAATCTGGATGTGTAGTGACATTTGTAAAAAAAAATCTGGTTTAGTGACTTTTGTTACACACATTGGGATGTTTAGTGACGTTTGTTACACACCTGGATGTTTAGTGAAGTTTGTTACACACATCTGGATGTTTAGTGACGTTTGTTACACACATCTGGATGTTTAGTGACGTTTGTTACACATCTGGATGTTTAGTGATGTTTGTTACACATCTGGATGTTTAGTGACATTTGTTACACAAATCTGGATGTTTAGTGACGTTTGTTACACAAATCTGATGTTTTAGTGACGTTTGCTATACAAATGTCAATGTTTAGTGACGTTTGTTACACAAATGTGGATGTTTAGTGACATTTGTTACACAAATATGGATGTTTAGTGACGTTTGTTACACAAATGTGGATGTTTAGTGACGTTTGTTACACAAATGTGGGTATTTAGTGACATTTGTTACACAAATATGGGTGTTTAGTGAAGTTTGTTACACATATGTGGATGTTTAGTGACTTTTGTTACATTAATCTGGATGTTTAGTGACGTTTGTTACACAAATGTGGATTTTTAGTGACGTTTGTTACACAAATGTGGATGTTTAGTGACATTTGTTACACAAATGTGGATGTTTAGTGACATTTGTTACACAAATGTGGATGTTTAGTAACGTTTCTTACACAAATGTGGATGTTTAGTAACGTTTGTTACACAAATGTGGATGTTTAGTAACGTTTGTTACACAAATGTGGATGGTTAGTAACTTTTGTTACACAAATGTGGATGTTTAGTAAAGTTTGTTACACAAATGTCAATGTTTAGTGACGTTTGTTACACAAATGTCAATGTTTAGTGACTGTTTGTTACACAAATGTCAATGTTTAGTGACGTTTGTTACACAAATGTCAATGTTTAGTGACGTTTGTTACACAAATGTCAATGTTTAGTGACGTTTGTTACACAAATGTCAATGTTTAGTGACGTTTGTTACACAAATGTCAATGTTTAGTGACGTTTGTTACACAAATGTCAATGTTTAGTGACGTTTGTTACAAAGATTTCAGTGTAGTGACGATTGTTACTCAAATGTGGGTGTTTGGTGACGTTTGTTTCACAAATGTGGGTGTTTGGTGACGTTTGTTACACAAATGTGGGTGTTTGGTGACGTTTGTTACACAAATATGGGTGTTTGGTGACGTTACACAAATATGACTGTTTGGTGACGTTACACAAATGTGGGTGTTTGGTGACGTTACACAAATGTGGGTGTTTAGTGACATTTTTTACACAAATCTGGATCTTTACTGACATTTGTTACACAAATCTGTATGTTTAGTGACGTTTCCTACACAAATCTGAATGTTTAGCGACGATTGTTACACAAATCTGGATTTTTAGTGAAGTTTGTTACACAAATGTGGATGTTTAGAAAAGTTTGTTAGACAAATGTGGATGTTTAGAGAAGTTTGTTAGACAAATATGGATGTATAGAGAAGCTTGTTACACAAAAATTCTGGATGTATAGAGAAGCTTGTTACACAAAAATTCTGGATGTTTAGTGACGTTTGTTACACGAATGTCAATGTTCAGTGACGTTGTTACTAAAATCTGGATGTGTAGTGACATTTGTAAAAAAAATCTTGTTTAGTGACGTTTGTTACACACATTGGGATGTTTAGTGACGTTTGTTACACACCTGGATGTTTAGTGAAGTTTGTTACACACATCTGGATGTTTAGTGACGTTTGTTACACATCTGGATGTTTAGTAATGTTTGTTACACATCTGGATGTTTAGTGACATTTGTTACACAAATCTGGATGTTTAGTGACGTTTGTTACACAAATCTGATGTTTTAGTGACATTTGCTACACAAATGTCAATGTTTAGTGACGTTTGTTACACAAATGTTGGTGGTTAGTGACATTTGTTACACAAATATGGATGTTTACTGACGTTTGTTACACAAATGTGGATGTTTACTGACGTTTGTTACACAAATGTCAATGTTTAGTGACATTTGTTACACAAATCTGGATGTTTAGTGACGTTTGTTACACAAATCTGATGTTTTAGTGACATTTGCTACACAAATGTCAATGTTTAGTGACATTTGTTACACAAATGTGGATGTTTAGTGACATTTGTTACACAAATATGGATGTTTACTGACGTTTGTTACACAAATGTGGATGTTTACTGACGTTTGTTACACAAATGTGGGTATTTAGTGACGTTTGTTACACATATGTGGGTATTTAGTGACATTTGTTACACAAATGTGGGTGTTTAGTGAAGTTTGTTACACAAATGTGGATGTTTAGTGACTTTTGTTACACAAATGTGGGTATTTAGTGACATTTGTTACACATGTGGATGTTTAGTGACATTTGTTACACAAATGTGGATGTTTAGTAACGTTTCTTACACAAATGTGGATGTTTAGTAACGTTTCTTACACAAATGTGGATGTTTAGTAACGTTTCTTACACAAATGTGGATGTTTAGTAACGTTTGTTACACAAATGTGGATGTTTAGTAACGTTTGTTACACAAATGTGGATGTTTAGTAACGTTTGTTACACAAATGTGGATGTTTAGTAAAGTTTGTTACACAAATGTTAATATTTAGTGACGTTTGTTACATAAATGTCAATGTTTAGTGACGTTTGTTACACAAATGTCAATGTTTAGTGACGTTTGTTACACAAATGTCAATGTTTAGTGATGTTTGGTATACAAATGTCAATGTTTAGCGACGTTTGTTACACAAATGTCAATGTTTAGTGACGTTTGTTACGCAAATGTCAATGTTTAGTGACGGTTGTTACACAAATGTGAATGTTTTGTGATGTTTGTTACACAAATGTGAATGTTTAGTGACGTTTGTTACAAATGTGTCAGTGTAGTGACGATTGTTACTCAAATGTGGGTGTTTAGTGATGTTTGTTACACAAATGTGCGTGTTTGGTGACGTTACACAAATGTGGGTGTTTAGTGACGTTTGTTACACAAATCAGGATGTTTACTGACATTTGTTACACAGATCTGGATGTTTAGTGACGTTTCCTACACAAATCTGGATTTTTAGCGAAGTTATTTACACAGATATGGATGTTTAGAGAAGTTTGTTAGACAAATATTTATGTATAGAGAAGCCTGTTACACAAAAATTTTTTATGTTTACCGATGCTTGTTACACAAATTTCAATGTTCAGTGACGTTTGTTACAAAAATCTGGATGTCTATTGGTATTTGTTAAAAAAATCTGGTTTAGTGACATTTGTTACACACATCTGGATGTTTAGTGACGTTTGTTACACACATCTGGATGTTTAGTGACGTTTGTTACACACATCTGGATGTTTAGTGACGTTTGTTACACACATCTGGATGTTTAGTGAAGTTTGTTACACACATCTGGATGTTTAGTGAAGTTTGTTACACACATCTGGATGTTTAGTGAAGTTTGTTACACACATCTGGATGTTTAGTGAAGTTTGTTACACACATCTGGATGTTTAGTGAAGTTTGTTACACACATCTGGATGTTTAGTGAAGTTTGTTACACACATCTGGATGTTTAGTGAAGTTTGTTACACACATCTGGATGTTTAGTGAAGTTTGTTACACACAACTGGATGTTTAGTTACGTTTGTTACACACATCTGGATGTTTAGTGACGTTTGTTACATAAATCTGAATGTTTAGTGACGTTTGTTACACAAATCTGATGTTTTAGTGAAGTTTGTTACACAAATCTGATGTTTTAGTGACGTTTGCTACACAAATGTCAATGTTTAGTGACGTTTGTTACACACATCTGGATGTTTAGTGACGTTTGTTACACACATCTGGATGTTTAGTGACGTTTGTTACACACATCTGGATGTTTAGTGACGTTTGTTACACACATCTGGATGTTTAGTGACGTTTGTTACACACATCTGGATGTTTAGTGACGTTTGTTACACACATCTGGATGTTTAGTGACGTTTGTTACATACATCTGGATGTTTAGTGATGTTTGTTACACACATCTGGATGTTTAGTGACGTTTGTTACACACATCTGGATGTTTCTTGACGTTTGTTACACTAATCGATGTTTCGTGACGTTTGTTACACTAATCTGGATGTTTTGTGACGTTTGTTACACAATTCTGGATGTTTTGTGACGTTTGTTACACAAATCTGGATGTTTCGTGACTTTTCTTACACAAATCTGGATGTTTAGTGACGTTTGTTACACAAATCTGGATGTTTCGTGACGTTTGTTACACAAATCTGGTGTTTTAGTGACGTTTGCTACACAAATCTGATTTTTTAGTGACGTTTGCTACACAAATGTCAATATTTAGTGAAGTTTTTTACACAAATGTCAATGTTTAGTGACGTTTCTTACACAAATGTCAATGTTTAGTGGCGTTTGTTACAGAGATGTGAACGGTTAGTGGCGTTCGTTACACAAGTGTGAGCGGTTAGTGGCGTTCGTTACACAAGTGTGGGCGGTTAGTGGCGTTCGTTACACAAGTGTGGGCGGTTAGTGGCGTTCGTTACACAAGTGTGGGCGGTTAGTGGCGTTCGTTACACAAGTGTGGGCGGTTAGTGGCGTTCGTATCACAAGTGCGGGCGGTTAGTGGCGTTCGTTACACAAGTGCGGGCGGTTAGTGGCGTTCGTTACACAAGTGCGGGCGGTTAGTGGCGTTCGTTACACAAGTGCGGGCGGTTAGTGGCGTTCGTTACACAAGTGCGGGCGGTTAGTGGCGTTCGTTACACAAGTGCGGGCGGTTAGTGGCGTTCGTTACACAAGTGCGGGCGGTTAGTGGCGTTCGTTACACAAGTGCGGGCGGTTAGTGGCGTTCGTTACACAAGTGCGGGCGGTTAGTGGCGTTCGTTACACAAGTGCGGGCGGTTAGTGGCGTTCGTTACACAAGTGCGGGCGGTTAGTGGCGTTCGTTACACAAGTGCGGGCGGTTAGTGGCGTTCGTTACACAAGTGCGGGCGGTTAGTGGCGTTCGTTACACAAGTGCGGGCGGTTAGTGGCGTTCGTTACACAAGTGCGGGCGGTTAGTGGCGTTCGTTACACAAGTGCGGGCGGTTAGTGGCGTTCGTTACACAAGTGCGGGCGGTTAGTGGCGTTCGTTACACAAGTGCGGGCGGTTAGTGGCGTTCGTTACACAAGTGCGGGCGGTTAGTGGCGTTCGTTACACAAGTGCGGGCGGTTAGTGGCGTTCGTTACACAAGTGCGGGCGGTTAGTGGCGCTCGTTACACAAGTGCGGGCGGTTAGTGGCGTTCGTTACACAAGTGCGGGCGGTTAGTGGCGCTCGTTACACAAGTGCGGGCGGTTAGTGGCGCTCGTTACACAAGTGCGGGCGGTTAGTGGCGCTCGTTGTACAAATGTGAATCTGCTTACAGAAATGTGAATGTTTAGGGACAATGTTTAGTGACGTTCGTTACAAAGTGACTGCTTACAGAAATGCGAATGTTTAGTGACAACGTTTAGTGACGTTCATTACAAAGTGACTGCTTACAGAAATGTGAATGTTTAGTGACTGAATGTTTAGTGAAGTTCGTTACAAAGTGACTGCTTACAGAAATGTGAATGTTTAGTGACAATGTTTAGTGACGTTCATTACAAAGTAACTGCTTACAGAAATGTGAAGGTTTAGTGACTGAATGTTTAGTGAAGTTTGTTACAAAGTGACTGTGGTTACAGAAAGGTAAATGTTTAGTGACTGTGGTTACAGAAAGGTAAATGTTTAGTGACAATGGTTACAGAAATTTTTATTTTTAGTAAGTCTGGTTACAGAAATGTGAAAGTTTACTATCTCTTTTCACACAAATGGTTTAATGGATATTTGTATTATACAATGGTTTATGTTTAAAGGCTCTGGTTAGTCTTTTGAAAGTTTAGTGACATGGTTACACACTTGTGATGGTTTAGTAACCTGGTTACACACTTGCCAAGGTTTAGTGACCTGGTTACACACTTGTGAAGGTTTAGTGACCTGGTTACACACTTGTGAAGGTTTAGTGACCTGGTTACACACTTGTGAAGGTTTAGTGACCTGGTTACACACTTGTGAAGGTTTAGTGACCTGGTTACACACTTGTGAAGGTTTAGTGACCTGGTTACACATTTGTGAAGGTTTAGTGACCTGGTTACACATTTGTGAAGGTTTAGTGACATTGTTACACACTTGTGAAGGTTTAGTGACATTGTTACACACTTGTGAAGGTTTGGTGACCCTGGTTACACACTTGTGGAGGTTTGGTGACCCTGGCTACACACTTGTGAAGGTTTAGTGACTGTGGTTACTGCCTAGTGAAGGTTTAATTGGTTATACACTTTTGAAGGTTTAGTGACTGTGGTTACACACCTGTAAAGGTTTGGTGACTGTGGTTACACACTAGTGAAGATTTGTGACTGGTTAATCACTTGTGAAGGCTTGTGACTGCTTAATCACTTGTGAAGGCATAGTGACACTGGTTACATACTTGTGGAGGTTTTGCAAGCAATTTTAGTACTTTTGTTTGTTTTTATTTAAAAAATTAATTTTTAATGAAATCTAGTCTGTGCTTTTACGTTCAAAGGCATGTAAATGGAAAATTAAGTTTGACATGTTACTATAATTATTAGCGAAAACAGAATTCTCTAAAAAAAAAATTGAGTGCTGGTTATTTTGGCATTGTTCTTTTTAATGGAGGCTGGGGCATAACGCCTTCCATATCGGTCGATTAAAATTTTAAGTCTTTCAGGTTCAATGTTTACAACTATGAGACTGATTAAGAGTTTTTTTGCGCATGACTTGTTTGTATTGGAATTTGCCAGCTTTTTTTGTTTTTGTTTTTTACTTAATTACCGGAGCTTTTAATATATTACGAGATTCCAAATATTTACAGTTTGCACAAGTTCCATGATCCAAAACTTCCATTTTTCTACCCACCCCTATTAAGATTCAATATGACTAATAACATAAACTTATCCAAGAGGGATGTACAATCCCTTGAAATTGTGTAATCAATTTCCGTAATTGGATATGATGAAAATGTTCTGTTCTGTGTATAGTTATTGTTGCTCATATGAATGTATACAAAAATAAACCTGAAATAATGACCGATGGTCCAAGCATAAACAGCCTATTGTTCTGCTTACTAGAACTAAGTAGCAGTGATGTAATGCTAATTTTGCCAGCATAGTGAGGCACGGTGGAGCAAAAACTCTCAGGCGTAGATGAACAAGATAATTGAAGCTTTGATTAACAGCCAGTTTCACGAACTATATTTTTCCAACTGGGTTAGCTTGTGTTTATTTGGCATTTCTGGCCAGTATTATTGCTACACATAACTTTACCTTATTCCCTGGCCAAAAACCCAGTTTTCTTACAGGAAGTCCCTCATAACTGTCCTAAATGTAAATGGTACAAAAACAATTGAAAAGGTGGTTTGCCTCACTCATGGTCAGAAATGCCTAAAATAAGACATCAAAGAGGCAAAATACATGGTTTATGTATTTGGTTTGAATTTAAAGTATATTTAACTTTTTTAGTTTAAAAGTTAGAATATCTTAACTACCAAAGGAACATGACGTTTCTAGTTATTTTAGATGTATTTATCACCTCCCATAAAAGGCTAGTTTTTTAAAACCTATATTTTTTTGATAATTGGGTAATATTAAACTAGGAATACCCTCTGCTTCACTAAACCTGAAGCGCTTTAGGTGGAAAGGGTTGAACTATTTTTTTTTCTTAACATATGTTGCATTTACGGTAGATTCTAATCTTGATAAATGACGTTTACTTAAATTTCGCATGACTTATCTTACCAAGGTATTTGCTTTCATGGCGAATTCTGATTACATTTGAATTTGTTTAACTTGATGTCTTACTCATTTACTAGTTACTGGAGTTTAGTAAATGAAGGTCAATCTTTTCTTTGACAAATGTGTATAGAAGTTTTCACAATTAAAGAAGTTAAATATGGAATTAATTAATACAGTCTCATTAGTGTTTTTTGCAGTAAGTTTATAGATTATAAACCTTGGTGATTCAAAGTTTTTCAATTTTGTCTGAATTATTTCTGCAGCGTCAGACACAAGTAGGTTGGTGTTTTTCCCAGTTTTATACATGCAGTTCAAGTGGACAAATATATTAAGATATTCTTTTAGAAATATTTATTAGGCTCTATTCGCCACAAGTTGTAGTAGAAATTTAGTATTAAAATAATGCTCTTATTACTCAAGATAAAATTTTGGTGAATATAGAAAAAAATAGCAATCTCACTGGTAATGTCTTATTATGCAAGTCTTTTGGAATGGTAGAAATTGTAAATAAACTAATTTTCTTTTTCCAGATTTTTAATTGCCATACTGAGTGAGGTGTTGAATCTTGAACGATAAACGGATGCATAAGAAACGGAATTTTCTTTTAAGAGGAAAATTTAATTCAGCTGAACTGGTGTAAACAGATTATTAAGGATGTTTACTTGAAAATTTACCCACAAATTCAAACCTTCCAGTACTGGTAGGTGGATAAAACTTTACTTTAACATTTGTTAAGCTTTATGGTTATTATGCAAATAAATTAAAAATGTCTTAAAGTTAAATCTAAATATATATTAGTTATAGTTTAAATTGGTGATTAGACTTTGCACTAATTTAAAAGTAGTTATTTCTGGCGAAAATAATATCTAAAGTTATATTTGTAAATTAGTTGGCCGCAACTTTAATATCAGAGGCGGTATAGTGATAGGGAAATATAAATACGTTAAAGACGGAAGTGTAATTAATTAGTATTAAAGGTTCATCACTACCTGGCTAAAGTAATTATTTTTTGAAGTTTGAAAGCATTTGTTTGAACATATTGTTTGGCGTTAGTTACCAGTGTGTTAAGTTAGTATTGATGGACAGATATTTTGGCGATAAATGTAAATCCACATGAAATCTCTATAACCAAATTGATAATATAGAAAAGCAAAAAATATTAAAATTTATGACTGAACGAAAAAAAAGGTTACTATAGGCCGTAAACAATCGGATTAATCCACACTGGCCAGCCTGGTGATGAAAACCAGGGTTAAAAGGTTTTCTTTTAACCCTTATGAAAACTAGCCAATTCCCAGACATAAATATGAACGTCTCTGGGGCTTTTGTAATGAAGTGGACCATAAACTGCTGCAGTTTGTTGTAGCTGTTTTATATTGTAGATTATTTAATTTACTTTGGAGTTATAAATTCTTAATTTTGAGTCTTTCAATATTTGCCTGTTCGAGGAAAGATTTATCATAACGAGAGATAAGAATTTTTGAGTGCTAACATGTGCTTAAGATGCGAATATAGATAACTTGTATAATCGTGAATATGGCTAACTTTTAGAATTATGAATATGGCTAACATGTTACATTGTGAATTTGTAACTTTTAATAATGTGAATGCGAAACTTGTTAGATTATAAATGTATATAACTCGAAACTGGGAACTTGTATAACTTGTAAGATTCTTATTAGACTGGAAAGTTATAACTTGTAAGATTGGAGACTTATAACTTGTAAGATTGGACACTTATAACTTGTAAGATTTGGAACTTATAACGTGTAAGATTATCAGATAAAATTCTGTTCTCAGGTTCAGATATTCAGCTTCATATAAAAATTGTTGGAACTACGGTTTTTCAATGGGTAAAAAAAAGGGAAACTACTGTTTTGCAATGGGTAGAACAAGGAGAATATATATCATTTTGAAAGGTAAGATACAAATTAGCATTTAAGTCCTCGTAAAAATACTTTTGATTCCTTTATATATATATATATATATATATATATATATATATATATATATATATATATATATATATATATATATATATATATATATATATATGTATATGTATATATATGTGTGTATATGTATATATATGTGTATATATGTAGATATATGTGTATATATGTAGATATATGTATATATGTAGATATATGTATATATGTATATATATGTGTATATATGTATATATATGTGTATATATGTAGATATATGTATATATGTAGATATATGTATATATGTAGATATATGTATATATGTAGATATATGTATATATGTAGATATATGTAGATATATGTATATATGTAGATATATGTATATATGTAGATATATGTATATATGTAGATATATGTATATATATGTAGATATATGTATATATATGTATATATATGTATATATGTATATATATGTATATATGTATATATATGTATATGTATATATATGTATATGTATATATATGTATATGTATATATATGTATATGTATATATATGTATATGTATATGTATATATATGTATATGTATATATATGTATATGTATATATATGTATATGTATATATATATATGTATATATATATGTATATATATATATATGTATATATATATGTATATATATATATATATATATATGTATATATATATATATATATATATATATATATATATATATATATATATATATATATATATATATATATATATATATATATATATATAAACTTCTCTGATCCAAAGGGAAATATGAATATAAAATATTTAAATGCAATTTAGCTAATTCTTGCTGCATCTAAGGTAAAGAGTAGGCCTACTTCCGGCAAAGATAGACTAGTTAAGATTTAATATGTACATTACAGGGTTTGATTTCTTACAGGTTTATCCGGAACTCGTGTATGAAAATGAAGAAACAAGAATTGCAAACAGGCTGAACGTTAAAACTCCACCAGTAAAGCAATAGATTTTGAGAAAATTCAATAACGAAAAGACTACGAAAAAAATGATCCTACAAAAACTATTGATCCTCATTAATAAGTCTGTTGTAGCCAAAATATTTTCACATTCAAAATTCCTGTAGGTCGTAATGAGTATATTAAATAGCCACTTTTCCATTGTTACCATTGCATTTGCAACATTTTTCTTTCTAGTTTTCAATCAATGGATTTTATTCTAGTCTATCATCTGCTGTACTTTTCATTTCTTCTACCTATTGCGGTGTTTTTCTTAGCTGTATTTTCCTTATTTTTCTTCCTTTTCGTTCCGAGATTTCAGGTCTTGTCTTATTTCGCATACTCCTGCTTTTTTATTGTTTTAGTTAAGTTATTGCTAGTATTGATTTTGGGCGTAGACATTTACCTGCAGGTTAGCTTGAGAAATTTTGTTTAACGTCTCTACACAGGTGTGCCTATGTTATTTTCTAAAGTTTAATGTTTAAGCAGTTTTAATTGTCTTTAACGACTGAATTTCTGAAGAGACTTCAGAAGAAAAGTTTTCCTTTCTACTCTGGTTTCCCCAAGATTTGCATGGATTTTTTTCCCTTAAAGTTGTTGTGGCAGGTTTCATGTAAATGTACTAATTTTTATAGGTTTTCCACAAGCATATATTACAGTATTTTTCATGTGAACAATTGTATTTAAAAATTTCTTATACAAAACTTTAGCATTTAGATATGAAATATATCTAAGATTGGTATAGATCACCAAAGAAAATTCTAAAACTTTTTTGGGTTTTTAATTCAAAATATATCTGCAATTTCACAGCCAAATCCAAAATTTTCTATTAAGGCCACTTGGTATTTGTAGTTCCTGAAATTCTTGTTACAAATTGTTTATCACTACAATCATTAGTTTGAATTTCCTTGTTTTGGAAGGTTCTTTACACACAAAGTCTTGGTTTTCATGACTCTGAAGTATTTAAGCTATTCCTTTTTTTTTCAGTAAGTACGTCCTTGACGAATATCTTACGCCTTTGAGGTTGATTTTGGTCTTGAAATGTGAGGCTATTTAATTTCTATATCTAGAATCTTAGTTAATTCTGGCCAAGTTTGACTTGGGTGACATAAGGTAGATTTGAATGCGAATGCTATTTAGTATCATTTAATAAAAAGTTGAATATTGAAAGTTCTGGAGCTCACGGGTAGAATAAAGTATTTCATTGCTAAGGACGTTACCCGAAATGTTATATTTATTTCAGAGGGTTTAATTCTTTGGAAACGCCCATGAGAAAGCTTAATATCCATGTAAGAAACTATTGGTTCCTTCAATATTTTTTTTATATATAGAGTACTTTAAAAAAACTTCAATCTGCCTCGTCTATGAAGTGAAAAATTCAGCGTACTGAAAATAGTAGGATTATTACAAACCTTAATAACTGGATTTTAGGTATGAAAGGGAGTGCGCGAGATGGCCTGAAGCTTATATTAAAATATTTAGATAGGTTGATAGTAGCTATTTAATATTCCAATTTTGTTATATACTTATGACAGTTTTCATACATGCCTAGATATATTTTATATGTAAATTAATCGTCCTTGTAAATTAATCTTTTGAAATTGGTATTTGAGTTTAAGGTTTTGCTCAACATTTGCACATACTAATGCTCATTTTTTTTTTCACCAGGTTCTAATGGGACCTAAATGACGCAGGAGCTTATACGGAAATAAGATGACTTTTTTTCACGAATAGGTTAACTTAGTAATGAACTTATTCTCGTAGTATGGAATGACCTTGAGTGGAAGAAATTTGCTACCATTTCACTGGTGCAATATGGAAACCTTTAGTAAGTGTATAAAACCGTCAAATTTGTCGTACCTAGCTAGTTTTTAAAGCAATTTGCAAATAACTATTTATAAAACTTTCTCTTATGTTTTATAAAATCAAAAATTTTCTATTAAATTTAGAACATTCATATAAATTGAGATGAAATTTTAATTACCGTAACTCTAATATTCAATTGTAATTAAGCAGAAAAATTACTTGTTTGCTAAAGGGAAATGTAAAAACTCACCTTCATAAGAATAGTTCTGTAGTTCTCAATATATAGGGCAGAGCTGGTATAAAGCATAACTAACAGTTCTGTTATGTAAAATTACTTAAAAGTGAAACAAAATAGATTTTAAATATAGAACGGTGGAATGTTTACTATAGGGTTCAGTATTCACTACGAGGTTCGTTAGCTAACTATCCTCTTATAAACGTTTAACTTATTTTGGGGATTTAACATCCATTGTATAATAGTAGAGTATTTTAAAGCTTTCAATTTCGTAGCATGCCTAGCGCTTTTAAGATGAAGGCAAACAATGACCTTGCCAGAAAATTGCATTTTTAAATCCTTTTTTCAGATAGCAGCCTATAAAAATTTGCCTTCGAATGGTGGATTGAACATCCATCTAAGGTCCTAAAAAGTTCGAATGGTGGATTGAACATCCATCTAAGGTCCTAAAAAGTTCGAATGGTGGATTGAACATCCATCTAAGGTCCTAAAAAGTTAAGTTTACTGTGTCTTAAGTTCGAATGTCAGTAAATTACTTATGCTAATTTCAATATATATTATCCATGCTATTTCAATCTAATGATCTTTTAAATATCTGCTCCTAAAGTAAAAATTTTCGGCTATATCTATTTATTTGTCTAAATTGCCGATTGTTATTGTATTCAAAAGAAAAAGCAGAATGAGTTATAAAGTATCATGCATGATTTATTAATAAAATGGTACAAGTTCAAGTTCGCAATTGTAAATCATTAATCGTGTTTAACGTTAATCATATTTACATTTAAGTATTAACGGTAGTTTCTGGTTGACCAAGACCTAATTTATTTTTATTCCAGACACACACGTACACACGTTAATGGAGAAAGTAGCAGAAGAGTGAACAGAGAAAAGACAAAGCAAGAGAACTAAATATATTATAGTAAATGAAACAAAATTGCAGGTAGTAATTAATAAATTAAATACAACCGTATGAAGAAAATTGTGTTTTATTCGACAAACAAGACTACGATATAAACCAACTAAAGTGCTCTTTATAGTACTAATATATACAAGATAAGTATTCATGTATAGCTTCTTTAGACTGCAGTCTCTTCTTTCTTCTGCGTGCTGCATTCTCTATTTCTTTCTTCTGCTGCGTGCTGCATTCTCTCTCTTCACTGCTGCGTGCTGCATTCTCTCTCTTCACTGCTGCGTGCTGCATTCTCTCTCTCTTCACTGCTGCGTGCTGCATTCTCTCTCTCTTCACTGCTGCGTGCTGCTTTCTCTCTCTCTTCACTGCTGCGTGCTGCATTCTCTCTCTCTTCACTGCTGCGTGCTGCATTCTCTCTCTCTTCACTGCTGCGTGCTGCATTCTCTCTCTCTTCACTGCTGCGTGCTGCATTCTCTCTCTCTTCACTGCTGCGTGCTGCATTCTCTCTCTCTTCACTGCTGCGTGCTGCATTCTCTCTCTCTCCACTGCTGCGTGCTGCATTCTCTCTCTCTCCACTGCTGCGTGCTGCATTCTCTCTCTCTCCACTGCTGCGTGCTGCATTCTCTCTCTCTCCACTGCTGCGTGCTGCATTCTCTCTCTCTCCACTGCTGCGTGCTGCATTCTCTCTCTCTCCACTGCTGCGTGCTGCATTCTCTCTCTCTCCACTGCTGCGTGCTGCATTCTCTCTCTCTCCACTGCTGCGTGCTGCATTCTCTCTCTCTCCACTGCTGCGTGCTGCATTCTCTCTCTCTCCACTGCTGCGTGCTGCATTCTCTCTCTTTACTGCTGCGTGCTGCATTCTCTCTCTTTACTGCTGCGTGCTGCATTCTCTCTCTTTACTGCTGCGTGCTGCATTCTCTCTCTTTACTGCTGCGTGCTGCATTCTCTCTCTTTACTGCTGCGTGCTGCATTCTCTCTCTTTACTGCTGCGTGCTGCATTCTATCTTTTTTCTGCTGCGTGCTGCATTCTATCTTTTTACTGCTGCGTGCTGCATTCTATCCTGCGTGCTGCATTCTATCCTGCGTGCTGCATTCTATCCTGCGTGCTGCATTCTATCCTGCGTGCTGCATTCTATCTTTTTACTGCTGCGTGCTGCATTCTATCTTTTTACTGCTGCGTGCTACATTCTTTCTTTCTTATGCTGCGTTCTTTTCTGTTGCATGCTGCATCTTATTCTCCTGGAGTGAATTAGTCTTCATACTTTTATACAGTGAATAAATCGCAACTTGTTAAAAACTCCAATTTTCCATAGCTTTCTCAATGACAAAGCACCAAAGATCTGTAAGGATGCAAGATCTACGCTCTTATCAATGCTTCATAATTTAAACTACGTTGTGAGAGCTTATTGGTATTCTCTAGAGCTTGATTTTTATCCACACTGCATTAAACCTGAAAAGAAAAACAGATAAACATTCTGTACCATTTATCATTTGTTTCATGCACATTATAAACCACAAGACATTGGTAACTTTAACGAGCATAAACTACGTTAAGTAAAAAACCGGAACCACAACTATATTATAAAAACAGTAACACGATTGAATACAAAAACTGATGACATGACTTGGATTAACTTTTATAACCTGGCGTATCCAAAATGCCGAGATAAATTTACCAAAGTGCATTAGCCAAAAGGTTCAAGTATCAATTTAGCAACGCTTAAATCAGAGCAACTTTCAACTGACTATAGACGGCACATTTATAAATAAAGGAGGATACATCTGTTTTATAAACCAGTCACTGCCTAATGCATAGTGGCAAAATCCTTGGACTTCCAAGGCTCTCTAAACTTTTCAATATTAGTGACATTGCTATTTCACTTACGTTAATTTTTTTGTATTGTGAGATCTGTAAAACATTAAACTTGCTAATCTCAAACTATACATTTTACAACATCTAATAAAATCTTAAGGCTTCCTACCATATTCAAATTCAGTCTCTCCAAACAGAATTTCCTTGAAACAATTTCTAGTGAACCTTAAACTTCAAGATAATAGAATATAGATATAAAGACTAGATATAATTAATGCTAAATATCCATAGACTTAAGTGTTTTCAAGCTAAAATCCTGAAAGGCAGTGTAATAACCCAGAAAACTAAAAAGCCAAGAGCTATAAAAAACTGACAAAAGGGACCCCACCAAAACCAATGACATCCAGAATCATCAGATTAACACAACTACTCTTACAGCACACTTGTCTATGTCGTTAGCTTTAACACCAAACCCCGTAAAATACAAAAACTCCTTTTCATATCTAGTTTAACCACCAAAACCACTTTTATTAAGATCAGATCGTTAACTAAACACCTTATTACGCTTACAATCAGGGAAAAATGAATATCAACCATAGCTGTTCAATTTAAAATCAAAGACCCATTTGATAAGTTAGCAACCGAAGTCAAAACTTTACCTATCTATATGTAACTTGTACTCTTAAGGATGCGATACAGACCCATCTGCCCTAGCTATATTTACTGGTTATTTAAAAAAAAAAAATGTAATCAAACTAAGACCTAATATGAATCGTTACTTCAGGTACGATAGAAAACCAACCAAAAAATGTGATTAAAGTTCTGGAAATAACACAGTTTTTTTTTTAAACCACAATCTTAGATTTTGAACTAGTTAAAAATTCAAGTAAGCAATATTTACCATAAATCCAAAATAGGCCCCAAAACCACCAAAACGTAACTTTACGCTCAAAATTCAAGAAAATTACTACCAAAGTAAATGTGTATGGGTTATTTGGACGTTTTCAAACCTATAAAATAATTCAAGACTTGAAAATCTAATTAACACTAGTTAAGCAATGCATCAAATGCTACCGAAAATAAATTCCCAAGATATACTAAGCGCTTCAATATAAAATACTAAAATTGTGATTTAAGATTGGTAACCAAATTTTATTGCTTATCACGTGTAAGTACTCTAAACCAAATTTCTTTACTATTTAAAAACTTAAGAATATCGGTTTCTGATATCAGTTTCTCACGATTACCCCAGGCAATATGCTTACTATACTAGAAAAAAAACTTACGTTGACAACTTTTAAGCAAGAGTTTAGCCATTAAGTATTCGGCAAATTCTAGACACAAACCTGGTTAAAAAGGTCTGATAGGAATTTCTATAACTTTCCCAAAAATTACATCAAGGTATGGTTCTATATCTCATCCTTGATTAATAAAAATTAAACCTAAAACATTCATTATTAAAAACTGATTATGTGGTTAACTGGCATCTTCTAGCCAATATGAATAATGGCTATGTCTTCCAGAGATAGGTAACAAAAAGATCCCTATACAAAACTGCACGATGATTTCAAAAAATAATTCAGAAAGATTACCCAAACTCTGAACACCAAAATTGCAAACTCGAGCTTACCTTCATACCACAGCCCCACAACATGGTGCAGATTACTGGAACATCAGTTCTGAAAGAAAAAGATGCCAACACGATATGCAAATGATTAGAGCAGCTAAATGAGGGTATGAACAAGGCTGAACCACAACACGCACTGTTGTTGCTTCCTGATTTCCTACCGGTTACAGTTCTATCTTGCCGGCTTCCTTCCAAGTTTCAACCAATCAGAAGGTCCATGGCATTATTTTAAGACAACAAATGAGAAACGACTCCTGATTGGTCGAGAGACTAACAAGGAATCTTCAAGAGAACATTTACTTTCAAAAGACGTTACGTCATCACTTACTAAACCAGTGACATCTGTTGGTTACATAATTAACCTTGAAAAAAGTTGGCGGAAAAAAATCATATATTCTGTATTTATAAAGAAAACAATTCGTCATTTTAAGGGAAACACTGATACTTGAAATTATACAAGAAAATTCTTACTGTATTAATTAAATATTTACTGTGAAATAGACAGGGTTTGTTGATTTAGATAGTGCATTGGTACCAGTTACAATATTCTAAACAAATATTTAATCAATATTTCAAAATGAACCAATTATTTCACTGATATTCCAGGAGATATGTTACAATTCTCGATCTGGAAAAAAACACTGATTTCAAATTCCTTCGCGCAAATAGTAATGTTCATATTGTTATATAATTTCTAATTTCTTCTGCTTTCCCTATATTAGGTCCCTTAGACTTAAAGAATTTTGGTTCTCACACCATGTATGAACTTTGGAGTCTTCCTTGTAATAATAATAATAACAATAATAATAAAAATAATAATACTCACTCTCTCTCTCTCTCTCTCTCTCTCTCTCTCTCTCTCTCTCTCTCTCTCTCTCTCTCTCTCTCTCTCTCTCTATCTATCTCTCTCTCTCTCTCTCTCTACACTTTAAATCCTATGGTCTAGTATAAGTTATGTAATGCTATTAACAGAACTGCCATATTTATTGTAAAAATTATGTAGAAAAGACAAGTTTGTGTTTATTAATAAGAGAAAGTTACTCAATTATAATTACAATAAATATCAATGCAATATTTTTTTTTCTAGCCCTTTTTTCAATGTTAGCATATGTTACTGACAAATGTATTAATACAGACCGAATTCAACTAAAGCCCGTACTGGGTAGAGCACATACCTTCGCCAGTGCCGCATTTGTTATCATGGTCATGCAAAGAAATTGCATAATAATGGCCGCATAATGACGACCTCTGCAACTATTGCAACTTCACTGATCCCGCTGAGCTTTGTACCCAAACCGCTAACAGGGATTTTGATGTCACTATACCTTGTTGTATACTATAAGACTGGCAATTAAATTGTGCATACTTTGACACTAGTGTCATGCAATAAAGATTACATTGACCACGATATAAGAAAAACTTTTATCTTTTCGTTACTTCACTTTAACATTCGATCAAATCACTCCTAAAATCTAATCACTTGTCCTTGTATCATGGCCTATCATCCAATCAAATTTCATAATATTCGGTCAAAGAGTTTCTCAATTATACGAATAACAAACAAATAAATATAAAAACATGAATAAACAAGGATAATGACATCACATTATCATGTTGTACATCAAGATAGGAGATTGAATTGAAAACACTTGACACTAATTTCATGCAAATCAGATAAAAATTGGCCACAATATGGTAAAACAACCTTCTCATGATCTTGATCTAACTTTCATGAAATTTGGTGAAATAGTTTTTGAGTTATGCGAACCATAACCGCTTAGACACACATACAAACAAATAACTACATGTGTATCAAATAAATACACACCTATCACAACACAACCTTCGCAACAAAGCTGTCAAAGGTAAAATATCCCGATTCAAGTATATTTACTTATTAAAATTCAAATTCAGACAGTTTATTGACATAACTAGAACGACCACTCGGTAGAGTGCTTACCTTCGCCAAAACCACTTGTACCAAGAAAACTGACAATGTTATGGTTATTTCATCTCAAAACACATGTTATCTAAATTTGTCATCATGACTTAAAATCTTTAATTTTCATGACCTTTAGCTTCAGTCCTATCATTCTCAAAATCTAATCAAATGGTCCTTGGATGATGACTAATCATCTCACCGAGTTTGATATATTTTTTTATGTAGACAAGTTGGAAAACAATGGCCTCGTAGTGACAGAGCCCAGAATTTCAGCATGTTCATTGACTCCGTTGGCCTTTGTTCCCCAACTGCTAAAAAGATTAATGGCATTAGTATAACACGATATATATCACAAGATACACAATATATTTATGTGTATTTTAGCTTTAGTTTCATGTAAATAAGATTGGCTACAATATGACAAGAAGTTTTTTTTTTTTTTCATTTTTTCGTGATCTTGGTCTTGAATTTTAACTTAATCAATCCCAAAATCTAATCAAATTGTTCTTAGATCATGACCAATCACCCCACCAAATTTCCGGATATTCAATCAATATTTTTAAGTAATGCGAATCAGAGTCTTAAAACAGACAGACATACATAAAAATGAATGCACACCTATCAAAAACTACCTGGGCAACAAAGTGGTCGAAGGTAAAAAGGTGAAAAAGATGCTGTTAATCTTGCTAGATAACCCGTTCTACCTTTAATTTACATATATGAACAAAAGCTAAGTACAAAAGTCAAAGCTAAGTAATAATTAACATAAACCGCTTAAAAAAACATCGTTATAATTATATTTTACAATTAAAACACTTTCTGCATAAATAATCTTTTACACTAAGTGAATTCACACAAACATTATGAGACTATTTCACAGGTTTGAAATTACATAGTATTTAATGAGAGTTATAATTTTCTCAAAACAAGCATTTTAGTAAGTCCCCATGTTTCAGTAGAAATAGACTAAACCAAATACATCCCTGTTATAAATAATTTCAATGTTACATAGCACTTCAAATTGACAAAACATTTTCGAAATAACCGCAATTATATTTTCATAACATACATTTTATACCCCCCTTTCACCTAAATGGAGAAATATTCTTTTAATGTACAGAGAAAACAACTGTTTCACATCAAATTCCAAACTAGAATGGCGACTCGGTACAGTGCATACCTTCACTAACACCACAAAAGAAGATAGGCCATTAAATTATGCACATTGACTCCTACTTGCACGAAGCTAAGGTTTTCGCCACACTCAACCTCCTGAAGGGGTATTATCAGGTGCCTATGAACCCAGAAGACATCCCCAAGACCGCCATCACTACCTCATTCGATGCATACACCTTCAATTTATCCTGTTTTGGGCTTCATAATGCTGGGGCCACATTTTCAACGTCACATAGATGGCATCTTAGGGGATCTCCTATTCTGTGTATGATACATGGACGATATACATCTGTTCTCTTTCCATCTAAATCACCGACTAATACACAATTCTTAGAATAAATGACACCAGGCAGATCCTTCATAGCAAAAAAATATGAATGCACATATATATTTTTTAGCCTCTTCAAGCCTTACTTTAATTGTCAAACATTCAGTACCACTGACTTTACTATCATAGCAGTATTATGCTGGAATAGTATTTATGTAAATTATAACTAGACTCGTAACCGTCAATTTGTGGATTGGAAGCGTTTCTACCCACTTCCTGTAACGCTATTGCATCAACATTTGTAGACTAAGTATATGCATTTACATCAGTATCTCGTTTGCTTAAACTATTTATATTCCAGGATACAATACGGAGTTTATGTGCCATTTTCAGAAATACTCTTTCTTAACCTACTTTCAGAAGGAAGCTGATTGGTTAGACTTTCAATATATTCGGTTATCGAATCAAGAATGTAAGTAAAATCTGTGAACACATTTTCTACATAATCTGGCTTATTAGCTAACAAGCAGGCATTGCACTTAGACTTTCACCACCATTACCATAGACCCCAGCAACCTTAAATTTTGGAGTCACCCTTTTTATTAAAAACAACCATCTTATTTTGGAAATATCCAATATAATTAGTAATATTTATACACAATACTGCCTTTTTAAGTTATTCCATCTCTTTGGGATATTTTTAAATAATGTTATTGTATTTAACTTGAATCTTCTCACGATATTTATTCCTGCTCGAACTTTGATTTTTCAGTTCCCAAGTTTTTTTTCCCCGAAATTTTCGCTAACTACAGAACCTGGTGATGAATAAAGGAGAACTATCCTTTTTTAGATTTTCATAGGTTGTCTTATGCAAAGGATCACTTACAGGCCTTCAGGGCAACACTCTTGGGCTGACATTATGAACACCCCTACAATTTCCGCATTTTCATTCGATTTACCACAAAATCGGCGGTAATGCTCATTTAGCACTTCTAGGCCATATGACCCTATCTGCAACACTTATAACACAGGCCAGGGATGTCAGTGTACACAACAACACGTTTATATCTTAAGAAGTTAGTGAAAAAAACGCTTTTTTGGAAGACCCTTGATAAGGTTATTTAATTATGGTTAAGGGACAGACTCGCCATTAGATTCGAGTTCTCTGTGCTTCGACCATATAAACAATAGGTCAACTAAAACATATTCTGGGTTCAATAAGTAAGGTAGTAAAATATAATTACTTATATACACCATACAATTCCTTTTTTCAATACAATACTACAAAGCCACTTTAGTTACAGAACCAGTAGCTACCTCATCCTTCACTGTAAGAAATGGCATATTTCTACCTTCCTTAAATAGAACCTAAAATTTGGGATGACACTTGGGCAGCAGAACTGCTATTGAACCTGAACGTGAAAGCACAAAACATTAGGAAAATACAGCCGAGGAGTTTTTGTTTTAATAACATTATCTTTCCGATGATTTGCATTAGAGCCGTCATCTATAAATGTCTTACATTTATCAATAGGTGACGCATTAGATACACCAGCAGTGTTCATCATTTTCCTTTTTATTTTCTTGCTTTTGACTGTGCCAAAGAGATAATCATCATTGCTGTTATTAGACAAACTACATATATTACCTGGATAACTTCTATCTTAACAAAAAAAAAAAACATTCGTATCACAAGAAATTTAAATATCAAAATAGTAGAATTTCTCTCTTAGAAGATATAATATAACGGTTATACTGAACAACACAAGTTTATAACTACTTTAATTGCCAAGCGTTAACAGTTTTGGTAACCCCACTTAGATAATATATGATTGCCGGGGGAGGTAAAATCCACACCTGGATCCGAACCTCTAGAAATAGTAGAATATTTTTTAGATTTCTTCATGACTGTAATAAATAAGGTGAATAAAAACATGATTACGTGACCATTCAATGGAAAACGCTATAACTGTTAGAACAGCTCTTGGTTCGAATGTCACAAAAGAAAATGGAAAGACAAAGAAAACGTTGTCGTGTTAAGAACAGAAAATGACCGGTGGGAATACAATACTAAAAATGCAAGTATAATTATCGTTTTAGGAGAAAAATAGAATAAATCTAGGAAACAGCAACAGACATAAATAAGGTATATCATATCCTATATTGTGTAATGGAAAATATAACTAAAAAAGGCTTCAAACGTGTTTAGCAACCACGAACTGGCTAATAAAGTTTAAGAATTCAAATTGATACAAACCTATTTCTTATTTATAATTTATATTGAATTCACTAGAAAAGGCAATTTTTAAACTACTTGATCATTTATAAAATCGAAATATTCCCAGACAACCAGTCCGCAATCAGAATGATATTTTACGTAGACATCTATGTACTGTTGCAAATAATCAGCTGGAATTGATGGATGAGGACAACTTTGCAATCTTCATTTTACTCCTAGTGCTGTTTTCCAAGCAGTTTTGCACGAACTTTGATAATGATTTACAACCATTGGTATTGAAGATGAAGTTCTGGTATTGATAGCTTATTTGGTCGACAAAATATTACTTTTTATAAACCAGAAACTCTTTCATCATGTCTAATCATTGAACAGAGTAGTATCCCATGGAAGTGTACTAGATTCAACATTTTGTATTTATAATATAGATCGATCAAAAGTAAGTGACAAAGTGAATTTCGAACTATTTACACCCTATAGTCTACCTTCTTAAATGAGATTGTATATACAAACTTCAAATCATGCACTTAATGCTAGGGAATGCATGACAAACTAATCTTAATGTAAATAAAACTGATCTTAGACTGAAAATTAAAATCTAATCTAGTCTCGACATCTAGCATAGTCCGTGACCTAGGGGCATCATTTTTACTACTAATTTCTTCCTCAAATAAACTCGATTTAGACTGAAGACGCATATTCTACAAAACCTTGGTTGATGTGCCAGATCCCTCCTGTTTTATCCGCTTCCGGCGTAGCCAGCCATCATTTTAGCTATGTAGTCTGGCATCACTGTCAACCCGTCGATCATGTTCAATCACGAGGACAGGGCTCAAAGCCCTGTCTACACGATCGAGCAAACTGTGATACCAGACCACAATAGTTTGCAAGAATGAGGGTTAATGACGTCAGAAGCATTAAAACCAGAGACAGGGATCTGGAATCATAGTGTAGCCAGATCCCCGTCTTTAGGTTTCCCGCTTCTGACGTCATCAACCCTCATTTTCACCCTCAATCGTGTGGACAGAGCTTTTGACCGAAGTTTACTATAGGTCAAACTATACAACAAGCCTTCACTAGATTTACGAGATACATTCCTTTAAGATTGCCCAGAACTTTGGATGGGCCTCTCAGCACAAGCCGCCATGACCAAGAATGAAAATAAATCTCTAAAAATATTTTAATTGGAGAAAATTTCTTAACTGCTAAAAATACTATTTCAGAAACAGCACCTAATTAAGTACACATCAATTTCTATAGGTTTCGTAGGACAGTGCTTTTGTGTGTTATAGGACAAAATCCAGTTTAAAATTTATCAATCGCCAATCTTAAGACCAGACATTTAGCCCTCGTGTAGATTTTTGGCAAGCACTTTTTAACTTTAATTGCTTCTCAGGAAAATACAGAGAAACTACTATGACACCTCAGTGGAAATAATTCCTGTCACTATACGGCAAAGGTTAAGTTTAGTACGTTCACAGTAGGCCATGCTATGTTAAAAAGCTAATAATACCTCTTAATTCGATTTTGCATTAGTTTTGTTAACAGATTCGAATGGGCAGGTTTTTTTTTTTTTTTTTTTTTTTTTTTAAATATTAAGGATCTTAAGGAAAAGTATAAAACTTTGCAAACCACATCACACGCCTAGTTCTGCTTTCAGTAGTTATTTTCATTACTGCCTAATAACCTTGAACTAGATCGGAAGGCCTTTCAAGACCAGTTTAACCTTTTTATATAAATCAATCATTTGAAGTCCGCTAAACCTTCCTATGTATTCATTTAATTTCTTCTAATTTCCACGATACCTCAGTTGTTAGATTTATCTTAAACTTTATGCCTTGTAGCAGTTATCAAATTGCAGTTATCACTGCACTTTTAGACTGTATAGTAAACTTATTGGAAGTGACCTGGTGTATATGATTAATTAAGTGGTCCACTGGCCATGTGTTAATTCCTATAGGACTTCTATTAAAAATAAGTTTAACAAATGAGCATTATAACTAACAAGTGAAATAATAAAACTGGTACTAACCTACTCTAAAAAAATATTAATGTTTTACATAACTTTATTACGCTTGTGCAGGCTATTTCATTCATCAGAACCTATTCTTAAAGTAATTTATTTTTCAGTTATGAAAAGGTTACAGGAACAAATATGCATAAAAGAAAAAGTCATGGGATTGGCATGTAATTTTTTTTAATAAAGTGAAAGCATAAACACTGGTAAGAGGACAGATTTAATAGTTCTTATAGTTTAGACAGCCTTTATGGCATCTCAAAGCATGAAAACCTGAGTAATGTAAAATTTCTTTAAAATATAAATCATAACTTAAACTGGCAAATAGGAATAACAGGACAGGAAATTAGACATTAGCAAGTATTGAAGAGCAGCCTGGTACAGTGTGAATACCTCAAGTATAAGAGGTGTAGTGGATATACTGTATACACTATACTGAAAAAGCTACTATATACACAATACACATCTGTTGTGGAATAAGAATATTTTTGAAAATAATTTTGCAGTAAGAAAATCTATGGTTACTGACAATTTCAAGTCATTTGTTACGCTCTTAAATTTTCTGGAAATACTAAATATAAGCATTGATGACATTACTTATTTGACACTTTAAATTTTACCTTACAAAACTTTCATATCTATTAATGACAATTTTCTGGCACAAACAAAAACTGCATTCCAAAGTAAAAACAAAATCTATGGTTAACCCTTGCCTCGTAAAGGTTAAAAACCTTCAAAAACCGTCTAATCCCCTACTTGAGTAAACACCTTCAAAATATTTATAATTTTCTTTTGCATATAATTTCACTTTCTCAAAATTAATTAAAACTACTTACCCATGACACTTATTACAACGTTTGAAAAAAAAAATCCAAGACAAATCTACAAGAAATTTAAACTGCTCAAGCCGAGGTAATTTTCAAACCACGTTGAAAGCTTAAAACTCTTAGTACTTAATGTACAGTAAGGTTACAATAAAAACCCAAACTGCACTTCAAAAAAAAAAAAAAAAAAAAGATATGATAACTCTGGAGCCAAACTTTTAAGATTTCTGTATTTCATGTATGTAAGCCTCCAAGGGAGACTTGTCAAACTCAAGTTCCTGCCTGGGGAGCCTTAAGCCAACTGACTACAGAGTTACTGTATGGAAAGCTTAGTTTGGCCAATTGCTATGACTGAGGTTGGACAGAACTGGTGATTCTCTGGGGAAGGCGAGGCATGGTCTACAGAGTTTAATTCCTTCAGTCTAATGCAGCAAGGTCCACAAAGTTCAGAGTTATTTTACTTATCTCTCTAGTTAATTCACCACTATAGTTCCAGCTGGAAGACGCAAGCGTCCTGAAGGATTTATGTTGTCGTAACTGTTCTACTGAGCCATGTTCATCAAAGTGAATATTTTCCTTTTGTCTTCAACGGGGACTATTTTGCTAAACAAATTTTCTGTCCTGAAATTTGAGTAGTTTGAAATTCATGGTTATTTTGGGGGGCACCAAGATCCTCTAAAGGTGGCCTGCACTTATCATTCAACTCTAATCTCTTCCAAGATCCTGAAGATTTACGTAATGGTTTACTTCCGTGGAACATTCCTTCTAGTTCCTAGTCTCCATGGATGCAGTCCATGGAGAGTATTGCCCGCAGCCAAAGATGTAGAAGTGTTCATCTGATGTGCTTTGACCAAGCCAGGATATGTTTTAGAATCTGCCTGCCTAGCAGATTTCTAAGAACTGCCATGGGATGCCCAACATCGATGGTGTTCCATTCTGTAAACCAAAGTAGGAAAATTAGCTTTCATTTTAGGCAAGAAAGTTAAATTAGTTAAACTATCCAACATCTCAAAGATAGTGTTAAAATTGTGTACCTAAAAATCAATCAAACTGCCAAATACAGTAATATTAAAGAACTATATTTAATATAACAATTTTTTTTTTTTTCCAATGTTTTTTTTTTTTTTTCTAATCATTGAATGGTGTAAATTCTACTGATACAGGTTTACAAAATCAATCTCTGTATCTTATTAAAAAAAAATAATACTTGTCTGCATCATATATCTTGCCCTTTAGCTCTATACCACAGGCAACCCTGATACCCTTCACTGTGTCCCGTCATTGTAATAATTTGATGGAACAAGCTCGCAGTTCTATTGCCAGTTGCGTAATACCAGAAGGGGAGATAGCTGGGTGATACCCAAAATATGCTATTGTAAAACTAGTACATCAATACCCATCAGCTAGGCTAATTTGTCGAGCACGTTATCCACATGGAAAATATTTACTACAATTTTTCTTTTTCGTAGAGGCAAGTCTGATGCAATAAATTGCTAACCAATGCCAAGGAATAATTAAAGTTCAATCTAGACAATTATTTTCTGAACAATAACTGAATTAAAAGAATACCGTTGTTCAAAAACAAAACCAAGTTGACTAAAAGATCCCGGATTATGGCACTGTGCCAATTACGTGGTGAAAGAAGCAGAGAGAAATCCGACTAGAGGGAGGTCATAATTATCAAAGATAAACTTTAATATGCTGAACAACTGCTGAAAGGGGAAAAAAAAGAGACTAGTGTGTCCAGTGACCACTGTCCAGGCATATATAGACCTTACCAGTGACAAACCAAAAATTTCCCACAATCCATCACCCTCACTCAGGACCTTAAGAAAACTGCTCGAGACTACTAGATTTGAACAAAATCCATGTGAGGGTAAAAGACAGACCAACTGGGAATTTAGCTCTGAAGAAATAGCCTAATTCTATATCTATACCAATTTGCCCCCCCCCCCCCCAGTTTAGAAGGTCATGAGAAAAAATGACCGAATCTCTACTTAAGACTTAACTAATTTTTACGGAAATGTAACTATTTTCTTTGTTTTCCTAAGGATTATTACACTGCCATGTTAGTTTACCTACCACTGGTATTTTTTTGTCAACTGTAAATTATAAGTTGCAATAAAACACTGAACTGATTGGCCTATTTGTTTAAAGATAGAAATTTCATATCTAAATTTATCTTGTCTTGCTAAAGAGTTTACCATTATTGATTTAGATAGGTCGTGTTGTAGTCTTATGCTTATATGGAAGTTCCTGAAGTTTTAATGGAGATTAAAAGTCTAACTAAGATATCGTGAAGAGTTTTCTGCGCGAGTATTCATGTACAAATGAATGTTAATGTAAATCCAGAACAAGACTAATAGGATAATGTGAACAAACGTTCTGCAACAAGATGCAATAAGTTTTAATAGCCTTCTATGGCAAAGAAAAACCAATGGAGCATTATCTCAATTTAAAATAAGATTCATACAGTTATGAACTATTGAAAATAGAAAGGAAACTGAAGTTTAGCACAATTCGCCAAAAGCAAGACGCGTTTTCTGTGGACATGGTAAAAAATTATCAAGTAATTTGAACTGATTTTCCAGAGCAAGGATTATCTTAGCACCTTTCCCACCCTACAAATTTGAGGACCCCTAATAGAAATTTGGGTGAGGAAATGCTAAGAGCTGGTGCATAGTCAGAAAAAAAAACTAGAATTAAATTAAAAGTCCTGTGATATAGTTAAAATTTTCCAAGATTCACAGTCTTTACTCACGCATGGCTCTGTGCTTCCACTATTAACATTTTTCTTCAATGATCATTCTCTCAAGCAGTACATTTAGAGAAAAATAAGATTTTTACTTCACTGTAACTCAATGAACTTAAACTAACATTACCTCGCTGCTCTATTCTGGTACTGTTCTGACAGTCAATTATGTGCTGCATATGCAAGCCCCGTTCTTTAATTTTGGAGACATTAAATTGGTGATAGCAGCTGTATATTGAATGAATTACAAAAATCACATATGAACTAACACTAATATTGCAATTGTATCTTATAATAAAAGACAACAGCACTGGCAACTAAAGTTTTAATTATATCCGAACATAATCGACCAGCAGTTTCACTTCCAATAGAAAATTAAATGTTTGCATTAACTAACTCCGCACTGCAATTAATAAGTAGGGATTCAGTATTTGCCACAGTGTCGTAGCTAAAATAAAATAAATGTTAAGACTTACATATAAATAAGTCAAGAAACCGATAGTACCTACATTCGAAATATCCAAATTAGAATATTCTGTAAAGAAAACAAAAGAAAACAAAAGATTGGACGATATAACTTGATACGCTGAAGTCCTAATACACTATTAGGCAATTCCTAATTTATGAAACTATTAAGTATACCAATAGTCTATAGTATGAACTTAGATTTATGTTAGGAAGTTAGGAAATTGGATTATTAATACTATATACTCGAAGAGGAGATACGCTGAAATCCTAATACACTATTAGGCAATTCCTAATTTATGAAACTATTAAGTATACCAATAGTCTATAGTATGAACTTAGATTTATGTTAGGAAGTTAGGAAATTGGATTATTAATACTATATACTCGAAGAGGAGATACGCTGAAATCCTAATACACTATTAGGCAATTCCTAATATATGAAACTATTAAGTATACCAATAGTCTATAGTATGAACTTAGATTTATGTTAGGAAGTTGGGAAATTGGATTATTAACACTATATACTCGAAGAGGAGATACTTGCTAAACAGTAAAGAAAAAATAAGTTATTAAATTTCACTTTCATTCAACTACTTTTTTAAAGGCTTTTTACAATTTCTTTCCATGTAGGCAAGAACTTACTTAATATAAAGTGGCAAGCTGAATAAGATACAACATCTTCCTCTTTAAATAATCAATGAAGTCATCCAGCTCAAAATGAATTAAAACTGAAACCTTAATATTCTGGTTATAAAGGTAACTTTCAGTAGTTAAATTTTAATGATACTGAAAAGTTTGAATGATAATAAAAAAAAGAAAACTACAAAGTTAATTCCTACATTGTTTATCACTTTACCCAAAACTGATTGACCTCCACAATTGAAATACCCACAAAAAAAAAAAAAAAAAGAAAAAAAAAAAAAAAGAAAAAAAAAAAAAAAAAAAAGTTTGAGCTTACCCTTTAAGTCTGATATCACAGGCCTAGGAGCAAGAGCGAAAGGAGAATAAGGAAGTAGACAAAAGCCTTTACACAAGATCTACCACTTAATTGCTTTAAAAGGAACCCATTAATAATTGGAACGACCCCAAGAATAAACGGAACAGTCAACGATAACCTTGTTATTAACTCCAAAGGAACTGGCCAGAGAGCAATCGAATGCCAAACTGATGAAGTTATTGCGAACTGGCGGAAAGTCCACCAACACTACTATTTGCCTAATTTAAAGACAACTAAGCATACCTAACAATAATTACTCTTCACGATTGATAAACTTCCAACAAAAACTGTACCTGACTTTCACCATTTCTGGTTCACTGTCCGAATATCTCTCGCACCGTCACTTCACTATAAACTAAACTTGCCATAAAACATGTCTTCCGTCCTGCCTTCACCCCTGACGTAACAAGGATGATAAAACAACGAAGCAGACATCCCTAGTTGAGGGTCTCTTTTAATATCCTTGTATTAGCACTAGCTCCATCTACATTCAATCATCAAAACCACTCTTCTTACACCACCTGTGATATTACATTTCAGGTTACAAATCTCTATCAATTAACAATTTCATAAAATTTATCATTCCAAGGAATAGAAAAATTTAATCACTACGCAGATAAAATATGCAATAATATTTTTTTAAATAAACTTATCGTGGAATTAGGAAGGAGTAACATTGCTACTTAGATAAATGCAGTTTTTCTACACAAAAAACTCAGTGATTTACCGTTATTTAAAGAAAATTATATAGAACCAATTTCTGAAAAAATATTCTATAACCATATCAAAATGAATAGAAAAAAAATATTGTGGATGTTTAGAGTGAAGTACAATAGAAAATAAAGCAAACATTTGAGAAATGAGAGAAAAAAAATGGAAATCTGGGACTTTGAGTGTTACCTTCATTACGCAACGTTAGACAAACTTAAACCAGATAATTACATACTTAACTCGTAGTATCCATTAAATAAAGGACTATTGAAAAACCTAATTTGTTCTACCAGGCAATCGAGGAATTGTCTAAAATTGCTGCTGGATATAATGCCAATAAAAAAGAGTGCAGAAATTCCTTCAGGCGAAGGTCCGTGATTGATCAAAACATTTCTCATCTAAAATTTTTATGGCCGTTTTCCTGGTTCTCTCACACGTAGAATCCATGTACCCTACAGAACTGCAAGGTCAGTTTTTGGTATACAGTCTTGGGTATCTAGAGGCTCACAGAAAGTACCCCGCGTTGATTGTCAAATCCAAACAATTAAAAAACGGGAAAGTTTTCAGATTCTTAATAGCCTTAATTATCAGCCGCCTTTCGGATGTTCGGTGGAAGCTTGTTATATAATCTTGGAGCCGCTTATCTAAAAGCTATGTGACGTATAGTAGAGGTGCTTCTTGGCTCCAATAACTTGAAACCATCTGTAACCATTCTCGTGTCAACACCATTTCGTTGACTGTATGATGTCTCGCCGTTCTTAATTCTTATAGCAAAGCAATAAAGTTAGATAACATGCTATATCGTCATTAATCCATACAATTTGGCAAAATACCTTCACAGTAAGAGCGCGTTTTAAAAGAATAATCTCAGAATAATACAGACATCTTAATACATTTGTTTGTACCAAGATTACTTTAATATTTCAAAGTATTGATATTGAAGATGTATTGTAATTTCTACTTTTTTTGTATTTTCTCTTTGTTCCAAGCCTCTAAACAATGGCCTCAGCATGAATGTAACTTAGTATACTTTTGGATTTTCATGAATGATATGTGGAAAAAAAAGACAATGCTATAACACTTTCTCTTTCTCTTTCTCTCTCTCTCTCATTATTGTTGATAAATACCAAATAAGCAGGTATGAAAACCAAGACTATAACTCTACTACTATAAATCTGTTTCTCAACACTTGCAAAGTAAGTTACAAACTTATGAAATAAATTCAAAGAAACTAAGGGATGGACCAATAACTGCTAGTTTTTTATGGTCAACGTTTATTCAAATATGATTATTGCATATTTTATTTACTCTGACTTAAAATGACTATTTCTTACAATGACAATTTTCACGAAATTGCAAATCGATATAAATTTATGAATTTACGGTAATTTCTCTAAAAGTAATGTCACAGGTCATCAAAGACGGGTAGTTTTGATGTTTGAACGTAGACGGATCCACTGCTCATACAAGGTCAATGAAACAGCCTCTCAGCTAAGGGTGTCTTCTTCGTTGTTTTATCGTCCTTAATACGTCAGGGGTAAAGGCAAGATGGAAGACATATTTTTTAGTGATTGTAGTTACAATTCTGGAGACCTAAAGGTAAATTCTTTGGGAATATCACTAGTCAAATATTCTTTAGGAAGCTACTCTTAGGAACCCTCCATCAGGACGACATGGCTTGAGCCCAAAAATGATAAGTACAGCAGATGACTAAAATAAAAGTCCTTGCTTAAAAAAGAAGAAGAAGAAAAAAAACTTCTAACAAGACGAGATCAGAATAGAACTGTATGAAAAATAAGATATTGGAAAATAACAGTAATAATAGGACATAGGCTATTCAATTTCCTACAGTAATGTTTAATGTGAAAAAGTATTTTTGCTACACTATACTTAAAGTTCTTTATGCAGTATTTTCTATTTTTTTCCTAGTCATTCTATCCTGACTTTTCTCTAAATATGTTGTAATTCCTTCAATTTCTAGTTTCAGATACGCCTGGAAAAAAACAAAAAAACAAGGAATATAGTGTACATATTACATCTTATCTATAGTCTCATCTTTGCCAGTTGGCGGCTTACTCCTTAACTTTTAAGTATCAAGAAATACTGGCTAAACTACATATAACTAAAATATTCATATTCAACTTTGCATCAGGAAAGTTTTTAATAAGAAATCCCAGGATTTTTTTTTTCACGAATAGTATAATGTTATTCACCCCTCACCTTTCAAAAGATGATATATTCTAATCGTCCGTCTACCCAATGAAAAACCGCTAGTTTCAACAATTCTGTATAAGTTGAACATTTGAACAATAAAAAAAAAAAAATTCCTACAAGAGATGCAAACTCACAATCTTACAAGAGATGCAAACTCCCACTCTTAAAAGAGATGCAAACTTCCACTCTTACAAGAGATGCAAAAATATGCTAATGTTTTTTCTATAAGGAATTATTGATTGGAAGCCATTTTATTGATAGGGAAGAGCTTGGTTCCATAGAAAATTATGAAAAAAAAAATCACCTCCAATTAAAGTTTCCAAAAAAGTTTGTGCTCCTTACATAGGACAAAATATTGTAAAATTTCAAATATATTCAACACTATTTTGCGAGTATAATGATAACATGAATTCCATAGATTAACAAAAGAGGATGGAAATTAAAAAATATGGCTTAAATGAGATGAATCACTGAAGAAGATCTACTCTTTTATCTAGTTTATTTTACAATTTTACTTCAAAATTTATGTAATAAAAGTAACATTTCAATTTTGATACATGTATTGAACATTCAAGAATAGTGCTTTGCAATCAATTTGGTAGCATTGTTTAGAGCAATTTAAGAATCAGTGTATGGTAGGACACTTAGAATGAGCCTAGTGTGGAAATTTGTTTTGTATTCGTTACAATGATACAACTGTGTTTACCTAAAACCCTTCTTCAAAATTAGCAGTTTTTCTTCGCGTCGTTATTGGATAGTGCTTATCCTCCTACAGTTTTCTTTGTTTGTTCACGATGTATAAAAAAAATGGTTTAGATAGAGAGCTTAAGCATATACTAATGTATTCATTTATTTGATCAAAATAAAATCTCAAGGAAAATACAACTATATCCATAACTATATACTGTATACGATATGCAAATAGGTCATTAATAAAACAGTTATATGGAAATATAAAATAATGCATAAACTTTATATCTGAATTCTAAACCAAGTATTTCTACACACGTTTCCTTTGTTGGCTCAAACTTTTGACACCCAATCATCTTTGTATCAAGAAACATGTATCGGAGAAAAAATCATTGTAAAATTATGTAACTTTGAGTAGTACCTCAACAACCCAACCCCCTGAATATGTTTCCTCTTAAAAAGCAATTATAGCGTGATACTTGGAAGTTTTACTTGTAGGTTACATGTCTTTTTTTTTTAATTCAAATGGAAAAAAAAACATTGAAATTTTGATGCAACGTATGGCTGCAATCTCTCCCCAATGTCACACTTAGGTCACTTTAACCATAACAATCCACTCTCTCTCACCCGTAGGCGTTACGGGATTTTTGAAAAGCTCCTCTAACTATGTTTCACTTGCTTTATCTAGTAGTAAACTTAATTACAACTCCAAGTTAGATCAACAAGAATAAGTAAAAAAAAAAAAAAAATCCCAACTCTAACCCACCAAGGCAATGTGAGAGGTAGAAATTCCAAAATTAAAATTGTAATTTATATCTATTGTATATTATTCACGGTTAGAGACGGTAGTTGCTGGAAATATTATTGTAATTTCCATTAATGATGTATGGTTTATTGTTGAAACTCAACATAATAGATATTTCAATTAATTGTTTTTTTTTTTTTTTTTTGTCACTGTTGGTCTATTTTTAATTTCACATTTTAATAATAATTGGCTGCTACTTAAAGGCTAATGATAACGTATTTATTTTTTAATTTCCGGTAGGCTATGTTTTATATAGAGAAAATTATGTTTTATGCCAAAGAAAATATAATCAAGTTGATCAGTAAAAAATTACGATTTTTGACTGTAAATGTTGGATTAAAAATATGTATACTTATTTTCTATCGATTTAACATGAAATTACCGTAATTATGGGCAGCCAATTCTGGGTGGCCAAAGGATTCTGTTATCATTAATGATAATTTCTATCATTCTGAAGACAACTCATTGACTCTTCAACGAAACAGACTAGGTTAGATTCTCCATTCATATATAGTAGACTGGAGAGCCAATTAAAAGCCAGGAAAAGCTATATAAAAAACAATTATTTCGTTGATACTGTACCCAGCAACAGACCTTATTTTAGTTTACCCGTAAATCATTTTTGTGTGTGTGTTTAATACAAAAAATAAAATGGAACATTATATTAGGCCACCACTAGTAATGCATATGATTAAAAGATCAATATCATATATGAAAATAAGTACATTTTCGTACTGGAAAAATACCAATGGTAGTACACTCTCATCTTGTCTACTGTAATGTACCAACCGTGTGTCACACGATCGTACATAGTTCATTTTTTGTATATATTATGCTTGTATCTTCGCTCTTCCCTTGCACTAAAAAGAACCCGAATAAACATGTTTGTTATTCTCATCGGTAACGGTGTCTGTTTTGAACATGAAATATCTGGTTGCTTTGAGCTTTTGTATATAAAGGAGTGTGTTCTATAATAAAGTCACTTACTTGCTTTCATCGTGTCTTTGAGTCACAACCTTCTCTCGGCCTGTATAATTTGTAACTGTCTGGTAACTGAATAACTGAGCTCCTCGTTGACAACTGACACTACGTCGAAGATGGGTTGAAAGTTTCAATTTTCGGTGCTACTATAGCGTGAGGTCTACCACACTATAGCGTGAGGTCTACCTCCCGTTAGCACTATAGCGCGAGATCTACCGCTGAATTATTCGTCCCTCATAGATAAAACACATTTCATACATTTGTTTAAGCAATAAACACTCAATTTAAACATATTTTAGAAATGTCTTAAAATTATAATTGGAATTTTAATTACATTGAAAAAAAAGGAATAAAGGTACAAATATATTTCCATATTTATTCTAGCGATACAAAACAATAAACACTTAATTTAAACATATCTTAGAAATGACTTAAATAGATAATTGGATTTCTAATTACATTAAAAAAAAAGGAATAAAGGTACAGATAAACATGTTATCGGTCTACTGCTAAATTATTCGTGCCTCATAGAAAAAACACATTTCATACATTTGTTTAAGCAATAAACACTTAATTTAAACATATCTTAGAAATGACTTAAATAGATAATTGGATTTCTAATTACATCAAAAAAATGAATAAAGGTAAAAATAAACATGTTATCCTATATTTCCATACATTTATCCTAGCGGTACACACTTCGTACATCTTCTAAGAAAGACACAAATAGATCATTGGAATTTTTTCTCATCACCTTCCAGCAAAAATAATCAAGATGAGACTGGAACAGCTGACGACCAACACCTCGCATTAATCTCTTCAGAATCATCGTTTTAGCGTCCAACCACGATCGCTCAATTGCCTGTCGCTGGATCCACATAATATTGCTGGTGGTTCACTGTAGAATGCTGGTATCCCATGACATTTAGGTTGCGGAAGGTCCAAGCTTGTCGCGTGGTAGACCTCACCCTCCGCCTGGGTAGGTGACATATGGCGGTAGACCTCACGCTATAGTAGCACCCAATTTTCTTCCATATCAAAAGTTTTTCATAAAATAAAGGGGTATTTTGCTTTCAAAACCAAAGGAGGAAGATATTTCATTCTATTATACATAATTTCATTACATAAGTTCTTTACAGCTTTTTATAAACGAAAATATGGACGACGGAAAAAATTGATGCAAAAGAATCCTTACACGAAAAGAGAGCATATCCCAGCACTGATCCGTAGTCTTTAATCTGGAGGGTGTCGGGGCCCGGGGCTGAGTAAGGACTCAGATAGCGAATGTTGCCATTAACTAGATAGAGGTGTTTGTTTCTAAATGGTAACATAAAAACATACTAAAGTAGCTCTTACACAATCAGGAATAAATCCCAAAGACTTCGTTGGTAGGCTTAAAAAAGGAGGAGGATGGGCTAATATCTGGGAGGGAAGGAGATTTTATATCGAAATATCCTGGGAGTGAACCGTATGATATGCGAACAATGGGGGGTATTGATCCTGTGTATGATATACCATGGATTTTGACATCTACATTGTTAATATAACGTAAATGATGTACCCGGGACGTCATCGTAACTATCAAAGGCATATTATGACGGCATACAATATCATCGTTTTGAAAGGGTTAAGATATTTGGGAGAGCAGTTGAGTGCTCTTTCCGTATTAAAATGAAGTTTCAATTTGATTTTTCGAGCTAAAGTAATAAAATGTATGATTAAAGAATCACTACTTATCATCTTTTTCTTTATCATTTGCATTGTAACTCAGTACTGATATATACAAATATTACAGTAATAAGTAATGGTTCCTTTAATGAGAATACAGCTTAAGTTGTACGAATAGACTAATTTCGATGAGTTGATTCGATAGCATATATCCAGTTTCGACCATAAAATAGGATGTACCGTATGTAAATCGGCTTAGCTGAAAAAAAAACCGATTTGTTTTTTATGATTTGTCCTAATTATGTTAAGTTCATATATATATACATATATATATATATATATATATATATATATATATATATATATATATATATATATATATTATATTAATATATATATATATATATATATATATATATATATATATATATAATATATATATATATATATATATATATATATATATATATATATATGTATATATATATATATATATATATATATAAATAAATAAATATATATATATATATATATATATATATATATATATATATATATATATATATATATATATATATATATATATATATATATATATATATATATATATATATAGACACACTTATAAGGGTATAACTATAGACACACTTATAAGGGTACAACTATAAGAAAACAGAATTGTAAACCCACACACACACACACACACAAATATACAGTCCTCATAGATTGTAAAAGAAGCAGGGAAAGTAAGAGAAGACGATGAATTGACGAACTAAGAAAGTTTGCAGGTGTGGACGGCCACAGAAAGACCATAAACAGACTCAAGTGGGAGGACATGTTTGAGACCTTAGTTCTGCAGTGGACTAGTAACGGATGATGACGATGATGATGATATATATATATATATATATATATATATATATATATATATATATATATATATATATATATATATATATATATATGTATGCATGTATATATGTATATGTATGTATGTATATATATATATACATATATATATATATATATATATATATATATATATATATATATATATATATATATATATATATATATATATATATATATATATATATATACAGTATGTGTGTGTGTGTTTCTGTGTGTGTGTGAATATTTGCGTGTGTATAAAACCCTTTTCATATATATGTCTTCTAGAGGCCCTGAAGCGCAGCACTCAAGGATGATGGAGGCTATTTTAAGACCCAATATACAAAGGACGCAGAGTGTCTGTTCTCATCCCTTCAGTAACGATCGTTGTTGATGTCAGTTACCGTGCATGGGGTGAAAACGCCTGCTGGGGGAAAACAGGAGGGGAGGAAAATACTTACGATATTTCAACAGGAAATATTAAATTGAAAGAGATAAAGGAGATTTACGATACATCGATAAAACATAAAGTGTTTCATTTCGTAAAGAATGAAAGAGTCTCTGGAATTCAATAAATCTTTTTGTCTTGTCATATGAATATTTTTAGATACAATCTAACTGATAATATACTTAGTGTTGAATAATTTTTTATATATCCTAACCTTTAATATACTCGGTGTTTCGAATTGCAAAACTGCTAATTAAGATTAAAGTAAGATAATTTAAAGCACATCTAAATAAATCATATGTAATAACCATAAATGAATAAGTGTATTTTTAGTTATATTTTACCATTTTAATGTTAATTTTGAGAATTTGGGGCCGCGAATTGTTCATGTCAAAATATTTTAACTTCTAAATAAGGCATATGTAATAATCATAAATAAATGTTTGATATTTTTTCTAGGTTAGATTTTTCTCATTCTTATGTTAAATTTAAAAATTTTAGGCGCGAATTTTTCACATCAAAATATTTCGAATTGATCGAAGTCTCATAAATGATAATTTTTAGGACGTTACTGATTAGTGACTAGGTGTGTATATTAAAAATGAACAAATGATCAAATTACGTTTTACTATCATTGTGGATGGCACTATTATATAAATCTTACATCAGTAATAGTTTAATTGAGAAAACCAATGATGATGAAGTATTAAGGGAAATTTATAATGAATGTAAACACATCAAATAGAATACTGTTAAAACTGTCCCCACGTAATAAAATAAAAAAAATAAAAAAATGATAAGTTTTAGCAATATTTTCTTCTTGATGAATATACAGGCCCATGTAAAACATGAAAAAAAAAAATACAGATATTATAAACATAAAAGATTATTAGGTAACTCAGTTTGATATTGAATTGAAATATATAATAATGGTAAAACATACATTTAGTAGAAAAAAAATCAGAAAAAGTTTATGTCTACTACAGTCCCACTACTTAATGATGGAAGTAGAATCTCTTACCTTGATTTCGTCTTAATTAAAAGGGTTTTTAGAAGGATTAAAAAATGTTCATGGGGAAGAGATTCAACCTTTACCAGACCAAGGCAATGGAGAAAGGAGCTTAGTGGTTGCGCTAGCTGGTGAAGACTCGTACAACTAAAACCTCTTAGGTCATATAAATCAGGAGTGGCATATCTTATTGATACTCAGGCTTGTGTTTCCGTCTTTTCAGATGGCAAAAGAATCATCCATTCTGTTATCTAGCTGTTCTATTATTATTGCCATTCATAGTAGTAGTAGTAGAAGTACTATTACTAAGAGTATTACTAGTAGTAGTAGTAGTAGTAGTAGTAGTAGTAGTAGTAACCCGTTGAAATTATGGCTAAATATTTATAAAGATATGTACGCATATGCACACGCAATCCCTCTCACCAGGTATGACTAATTCCTCTCCCTTTTGCCAGAGGGAGGGGAAAGTTTACTTTGACATGGACATGTGTATATATATATATATATATATATATATATATATATATATATATATATATATATATATATATATATATATATACAGTGGTACCTCTACATACGAATTTAATCCGTTCCACAACCGACTTCAGATGTAGAAAATGTTCGGATGACGAAACGAATTTTCCCATTAGAATACATTGAAATAGGATTAATCCGTGGTTGAGCCCAAAAACCTATGATAACTTCTTAATAAACTACTACAAATAATTTTCCATGAGAATAATGCACACTAAATTAGATAATAGAGATGTAAAAAAGAAGAATTATCAAAAAATGATAATTAAGAAACGGGTTTTTAGCGTCACTTTACCTTAGAAACTCAAGCGCAGGTGTTGTTGGTCTTGCTACGCAGAGAGGAGACAGACGGGCGGCAAGGAGGTAGAGAGGTTAACTACGATAAACGTACACTACCGTAACTTAATCTAACTTACACTAAGTGAACTTCAACATAACTTAGCTTATTATTTTTTTTTTATATTTTATATTTTTTTTTTACATTTTCTTTTTTTCTTTTTGATGATTAATTTTAATCACTTCCCCTCTCTACACTTAAAATTGATTGAATTTTTTTCGCTTCACTCTTTGTCATTTTCTTTGTTTCACTTTCTTTCGCTTCACTCTTTGCCCTTTTCTTTGAATCACTTCCATCCTCTTCATCACGAGTTCGCTTCGTAGTTTTTTTAAAGAAACTATCGATAGATAGTTGCTTGGTACGGGTTTTCAGAATGTTTCCAAAGCGAGTTAGGCAGACATCATCGAACTGCGCAACTACACGACAAACCTGCAATTTTTTTGGGTGGTAGGCTATTTGTCGATGAAGTCGACCACGTCTTGATATTTTCCTAACACCTCTTTTATTTGCGCCGAACCTAACACATGTTCTACCTCGTCATCACTCATGTGCTCAGACATAGCATGGAGTTCCTTGAGCTCCTCTGTGGTAAGCTCGTCATGATGTTCGGCGATAAGTTCCGTGACGTCATCTGCGTCGACCTCCAGACCCATGGACTTGCCAAGGGAGACGATTTCCTCTACGTCTTCCGCTGCACCCACCACGGGATCAGGTTCGGGGTCAAAACCTTCAAAATCTCGGGGAGATTAATCCCACCCAAGCCTGATCTATGATCTTCAAGCAGTGCACGATGTTGAAGTGGTTTTTCCAGAATTCACGCAAAGTTAAGTTTGTGCTTTGCGTGACATTAAAGCACTGCTTGAATAGGTGCTTGGTGTGGAGCTTCTTGAAATTTGAGATGACTTGCTGGTCCATGGGCTGGAGGATAGAGGTGGTATTCGGTGGAAGATACAGCACCTTTATGAACTTAAATTCATCGAAGATATCATCTTCAAGTCCGGGGGGGGGAGGGGGTGAGCGGGTGCATTGTCAAGGCATAGCAGGCACTTTAAAGGCAATTTCTGTTCATGAAGATACTTCTTCACAGAAGGGCCGGAAACTTGGTTAACCCATTGCACAAAGAACTGCCTAGTGACCCAGGCCTTCGAGTTGGATCGCCAGAAAACATGAAGCTGGTCCTTATCGACGTTGTGTGCCTTAAAGGCCCTAGGGTTTTCCGAATGGTAAACCAGTAAGGGCTTGACTTTAAAGTCCCCGCTATCGTTGGCACATAGGGCAAGAGTCACCGATCCTTCATTGGCTTATGCCCAGGCAATTTCTTCTCTTCGGCGGTGATGTAGGTTCGACTGGGCATCTTCTTCCAAAACAGCCCGGTTTCATCACAATTAAACACTTGCTGCTCTACGCAGCCTTCTTCCAGCACGATCCTTTCAAAGTTCTTGACAAAGTCAGCTGTAGCTTTTGTGTCCGCACTAGAAGCCTCTCCGTGGCGAACAACTGAATGAATCCCAGACCGTTTCTTAAATTTCTCAAACCAGCCACGAGATGCCTTGAAATCGTCTGAAGAAGGTTCGGTTGAACTCTCCCCAGCATCACCCCCAGAGCTCTCCTCCTTCAAGTCCGTGAAGATGGCGTGCGCCTTCTCGCAGATGATGGTTTCGGTGATGGTGTCGCCAACAATCTCTCTGTCCTTGATCCAGATAAGCAGAAGTCGTTCCATCTCTTCTATAATAAGACTACGGCGTTTTGAAATAATGGTGATCCCCTTAGAAGGTTTCACTGGTTTGATAGCTTCCTTTTGTTTCACGATTGTCGAGATCGTCGACATATTAAGGCCATACTGTTTAGCAAGTTCACTCACGCGGACGCCACGCTCATGTTTTTCAATAATATCCTGCTTTACGTCTAAAGAAAGCATTTCCTTCTTCCTTTTCTCACCACTACCACTACCACTTGCAAAACTAAGCCTCTTAGGACC
>NC_090726.1:13854911-13907411 GCF_036898095.1 Palaemon carinicauda | reverse complement strand
GAGAATGAGAGAGAGATTACAATAGAGGAAGTGAGGAGAGCACTAGATGAAACGAGAGTAGGAAAAGCATCTGGTATGGATGGTGTGAAAGCTGAGATGTTGAAGGAAGGGGGTGTGACTGTAATTGAATGGTTGGTGAGATTGTTTAATGTGTGTTTTGTGTTGTCAATGGTACCAGTAGATTGGGTCTGTGCATGTATTGTACCACTATATAAGGGTAAGGGAGATGTGCATGAGTGTTGTAATTCAAGAGGTATTAGTTTGTTGAGTGTAGTTGGAAAAGTGTATGGTAGAGTACTGATTAATAGGATTAAGGATAAAACAGAGAATGCAATCTGGGAAGTACAGGGGGGTTTTAGAAGAGGTAGGGGTTGTATGAATCAGATTTTTACAGTTAGGCAGATATGCGAGAAATATTTAGCAAAAGGTAAGGAGGTGTATGTTGCGTTTATGGATCTGGAGAAAGCATATGATAGAGTTGATAGGGAAGCAATGTGGAATGTGATGAGGTTATATGGAGTTGGTGGAAGGTTGTTGCAAGCAGTGAAAAGTTTCTACAAAGGTAGTAAAGCATGTGTTAGAATAGGAAATGAAGTGAGCGATTGGTTTCCGGTGAGAGTGGGGCTGAGACAGGGATGTGTGATGTCGCCGTTTTTGTTTAACTTGTATGTTGATGGAGTGGTGAGAGAGGTGAATGCTCGAGTGCTTGGACGAGGATTAAAACTGGTAGACGAGAATGATCATGAATGGGAGGTAAATCAGTTGTTGTTTGCGGATGATACTGTACTGGTAGCAGACACAGAAGAGAAGCTTGACCGACTAGTAACAGAATTTGGAAGGGTGTGTGAGAGAAGGAAGTTGAGAGTTAATGTGGGTAAGAGTAAGGTTATGAGATGTACGAGAAGGGAAGGTGGTGCAAGGTTGAATGTCATGTTGAATGGAGAGTTACTTGAGGAGGTGGATCAGTTTAAGTACTTGGGGTCTGTTATTGCAGCAAATGGTGGAGTGGAAGCAGATGTACGTCAGAGAGTGAATGAAGGTTGCAAAGTGTTGGGGGCAGTTAAGGGAGTAGTAAAAAATAGAGGGTTGGCCATGAATGTAAAGAGAGTTCTGTATGAGAAAGTGATTGTACCAACTGTGATGTATGGATCAGAGTTGTGGGGAATGAAAGTGATGGAGAGACAGAAATTGAATGTGTTTGAGATGAAGTGTCAGAGGAGTATGGCTGGTGTATCTCGAGTAGATAGGGTCAGGAACGAGGTGGTGAGGGTGAGAACGGGTGTAAGAAATGAGTTAGCGGCTAGAGTGGATATGAATGTGTTGAGGTGGTTTGGCCATGTTGAGAGAATGGAGAATGGCTGTCTGCTAAAGAAGGTGATGAATGCAAGAGTTGATGGGAGAAGTACAAGAGGAAGGCCAAGGTTTGGGTGGATGGATGGTGTGAAGAAAGCTCTGGGTGATAGGAGGATAGATGTGAGAGAGGCAAGAGAGCGTGCTAGAAATAGGAATGAATGGCGAGCGATTGTGACGCAGTTCCGGTAGGCCCTGCTGCTTCCTCCGGTGCCTTAGATGACCGCGGAGGTAGCAGCAGTAGGGGACTCAGCAGTATGAAGCTTCATCTGTGGTGGAAATGTGGGAGGTTGGGCTGTGGCACCCTAGCAGTACCAGCTGAACTCGGCTGAGTCCCTGGTTAGGCTGGAGGAACATAGAGAGTAGAGGTCCCCCTTTTTTTTTTTTTTTTGTTCTTGTTGATGTCGGCTACCCCCCAAAATTGGGGGAAGTGCCTTTGGTATATGGATGGATGGACGTAAAGTATGGGTCCTAATAGGCTTAGTTTTGCAAGTGGTAGTGGTAGTAGTGAGAAAAGGAAGAAGGAAATGTTTTCTTTAAACGTAAAGCAGGATAATATTGAAAAACTTGAGCGTGGCGTCCATGTGAGTGAACTTGCTAAACAGTATGGCCTTAATATGTCGACGATCTCGACAATCCTGAAACAAAAGGAAGCTATTAAAGCAGTGAAACCTTCTAAGGGGATCACCATTATTTCAAAACGCCGTAGCCCTATCATAGAAGAGATGGAACGACTTCTGCTAATCTGGATCAAGGACAGAGAGACTGTTGGCGACACCATCACCGAAACCATCATCTGCGAGAAGGCGCACGCCATCTTCACGGACTTGAAGGAGGAGAGCTCTGGGGGTGATGCTGGGGAAAGTTCAACCGAACCTTCTTCAGACGATTTCAAGGCATGTCGTGGCTGGTTTGAGAAATTTAAGAGACGGTCTGGGATTCATTCAGTTGTTCGCCACGGAGAGGCTGCTAGTGCGGACACAAAGGCTGCAGCTGACTTTGTCAAGAACTTTGAAAGGATTGTGCTGGAAGAAGGCTGCATAGAGCAGCAAGTGTTTAATTGTGATGAAACCGGGCTGTTTTGGAAGAAGATGCCCAGTCGAACCTACATCACGGCCGAAGAGAAGAAATTGCCTGGGCATAAAGCAATGAAGGATCGGTTGACTCTTGCCCTATGTGCCAACGATAGCGGGGACTTTAAAGTCAAGCCCTTACTGGTTTACCATTCGGAGAACCCTAGGGCCTTTAAGGCACACAACGTCGATAAGGACCAGCTTCATGTTTTCTGGCGATCCAACTCGAAGGCCTGGGTCACTAGTCAGTTCTTTGTGCAATGGGTTAATCAAGTTTTCGGCCCTTCTGTGATGAAGTATCTTCATGAACAGAAATTACCCTTAAAGTGCCTGCTATGCCTTGACAATTCACCCGCTCACCCCCCCCCCCCCCCCCTGGACTTGAAGATGATATCTTCGATGAATTTAAGTTCATAAAGGTGCTGTATCTTCCACCGAATACCACCTCTATCCTCCAGCCCATGGACCAGCAAGTCATCTCAAATTTCAAGAAGCTCCACACCAAGCACCTATTCAAGCAGTGCTTTAATGTCACGCAAAGCACAAACTTAACTTTGCGTGAATTTTGGAAAAACCACTTAAACATCGTGCACTGCTTGAAGATCATAGATCAGGCTTGGGTGGGATTAACTCGACGGACCCTCAATTCAGCCTGGAAGAAGCTGTGGCCTGATGCAGTTTCTCCCCGAGATTTTGAAGGTGTTGACCCCGAACCTGATCCCGTGGTGGGTGCAGCGGAAGACGTAGAGGAAATCGTCTCCCTTGGCAAGTCCATGGGTCTGGAGGTCGACGCAGATGACGTCACGGAACTCGTCGCCGAGCATCACGACGAGCTTACCACAGAGGAGCTCAAGGAACTCCATGCTATGTGTGAGCACATGATTGATGACGAGGAAGGGATCGAGGAGGTAGAACATGTGTTATGTTCGGCGCAAATAAAAGAGGTCTTAGGAAAATATCAAGACGTGGTCGACTTCATCGACAAATACCACCCAAATAAATTGCAGGTTTGTCGTGCAGTTGCGCAGTTCGATGATGTTTGCCTAACTCGCTTTCGAAACATTCTGAAAACCCGTACTAAGCAACTATCTGTCGATAGTTTCTTTAAAAAACTACGAAGCGAACTTATGATGAAGAGGATGGAAGTGATTCAAAGAAAACGGCAAAGAGTGAAGCAAAAGAAAGTGAAACATAGAAAACGACAAAGAGTGAAGCGAAAGAAATTCAATCAATTTTAAGTGTAGAGAGTGAAAGTGATTAAAATTAATCATCAAAAAGAAAAAAAGAAAATTTTAAAAAAAATATAAAATATAAAAAAAAAGAATAAGCTAAGTTATGTTGAAGTTCACTTAGTGTAAGTTAGAATAAGTTACGGTAGTGTACGTTTATCGTAATTAACCTCTCTACCTCCTCGCCGCCCGTCTGTCTCCTCTCTGCGTAGCAAGACAAACAACACCTGCGCTGGAGTTTCTAAGGTATAGTGACGCTAAAAACCCGTTTCTTGTTTATCATTTTTTGATAATTCTTCTTTTTTACATCTCTATTATCTAATTTAGTGTGTATTATTCTCATGGAAAAATTATGTGTAGTAGTTTATTAAGAAGTTATCATAGGTTTTTGGGCTCAACCACGGATTAATCCCATTTCAATGTATTCTTATGGGAAAATTCGTTTCGGCATCCGAACATTTTCTACATCCGAAGTCGGTTGTGGAACGGATTAAATTCGTATGTAGAGGTACCACTGTATATATATATATATATATATATACACCTGTCCATGTCAAAGTAAACTTTCCCCTCCCTCTGGCAAAAGGGAGAGGAGTTAGTCATACCTGGTGAGAGGGATTGCGTGTGCATATGTGTACATATATCTCTAAATATTTAGCCATAATTTCAACGGGTTACTACTACTACTGCTACTACTACTACTACTACTACTACTACTACTAGTAATACTCTTAGTAATAGTACTTCTACTACTACTACTACTATGAATGGCAATAATAATAGAACAGCTAGATAACAGAATGAATGATTCTTTTGCCATCTGAAAAGACGGAAACACACTCCTGAGTATCAATAAGATATGCCACTCCTGATTTATATGACCTAAGAGGTTTTAGTTGTACGAGTCTTCACCAGCTAGCGCAACCACTAAGCTCCTTTCTCCTTTGCCTTGGTCTGGAAAAGGTTGAATCTCTTCCCCATGAACATTTTTTAATCCGTCTAAAAACCCTTTTTGTTAAGAGGAAATCAAGGTAAGAGATTCTACTTCCATCATTAAGTAGTGGGACTGTAGTAGACATAGACTTTTTCTGATTTTTTTTTTTTTCACTAAATGTATGTTTTACCATTATTATATATTTCAATTCAATATCAAACTGAGTTACCCAATAATCTTTTATGTTTATAATATCTGTATTTCTTTCTTTATGTTTTACATGGGCCTGTATATTCATCAAGAAAAAAATATTGCAAAAACATATCATATTCTTATTTTTTTCTCTTATTACGTGGGTACAGTTTTAACAGTATTCTATTTGATGTGTTTACATTCATTATAAATTTCCCTTAATACTTCATCATCATTGGTTTTCTCAATTAAACTATTACTGATGTAAGATTTATATAATAGTGCCATCCACAATGATAGTAAAACGTAATTTGATCATTTGTTCATTTTAATATACACACCTAGTCACTAATCAGTAACGTCCTAAAAATTATCATTTATGAGACTTCAATCAATTCGAAATATTTTGATGTGAAAAATTCGCGCCTAAAATTTTAAAATATAACATAAGAATGAGAAAAATCTAACCTAGAAAAAATACCAAACATTTATTTATGATTATAACATATGCCTTATTTAGAAGTTAAAATATTTTGACATGAACAATTCGCGGCCCCAAATTCTCAAAATTTACATTAAAATGGTAAAATATAACTAAAAATACACTTATTCATTTATGGTTATTACATATGATTTATTTAGAGGTGCTTTAAATTATCTTACTTTAATTTTAATTAGCATGTTTTGCAATTCGAAAAACCGAGTATATTAAAGGTTAGGATATATCCAAAATTATTCAACACTTAAGTATATTATTAGTTAGATTGTATCTAAAAATATTCATATGACAAGACAAAAAGATTTATTGAATTCCAGAGACTCTCTCATTCTTTACGAAATGACGCACTTTATGTTGTATCGATGTATCGTAAATCTCCTTTATCTCTTTCAGTTTAATAGTTCCTGTTGAAATATCGAAAGTATTTTCCTCCCATCCTGTTTCCCCCAGCAGGCGTTTTCACCCCATGCACGGAAACTGACATCAACAACGATCGTTACTGAAGGGATGAGAACAGACACTCTGCGTCCTTTGTATATTGGGTCCTAAAATAGCCTTCATCATCCTTGAGTGCTGCGCTTCAGGGCCTCTAGAAGACATATATATGAAAAGGGTTTTATAACACGCACACATTCACACACACTAACACAGAAACACACACACATACTGTGTATATATATATATATATATATATACACAAACACACAAACACACACACATATATATATATACATATATATATATACATATATATATATATATATATATATATACATATCATCATCATCGTCATCATCCGTTACTAGTCCACTGCAGAACTAAGGCCTCAGACATGTCCTCCCACTTGAGTCTGTTTATGGTCTTTATGTGGCCGTCCACACCTGCAAACTTTCTTAGTTCGTCAATTCATCGTCTTCTCTTACTTTCCCTGCTTCTTTTACAATCTATGAGGACTGTATGTATTTGTGTGTGTGTGTGTGTGGGTTTACAATTCTGTTTTCTTAAAGTTGTACCCTTATAAGTGTGTCTATAGTCAGACCCTTATAAGTGTCTATATATATATATATATATATATATTATATATATATATATATATATATATTAATATATATATATATATTAATATATATATATATATATATATATTAATATATATATATATATATATATATATTAATATATATATATATATATTTATATATATATATATATATATTAATATATATATATATATATATATATATTAATATATATATATATATATATATATTAATATATATATATATTAATATATATATATATATATATATATATATATATATATATATATATATATATGAACTTGACATAATTATGACAAATCATAAAAACAAATCTCCTTTTTTTCAGCTAAGCCGATTTACATACGGTACATCCTATTTTATGGTCGAAACTGGATATATGCTATCGAATCAACTCATCGAAATTATTCTATTCGTACAACTTAAGCTGTATTCTCATTAAAGGAACCATTACTTATTACTGTAATATTTTTATATATCAGTACTAAGTAAAAATACAATTAATGAAGAAAAAGATAAGTAGTGATTGTTTTATCATATATTTCATTACTTTAGCTTGAAAAATCAGATTGAAACTTAATATTAATATGGAAAGAGCACTCAACTTCTCTCCCAAATATCCTCACCCTTTCAAAACGATGACATTGTATGCCGTCATAATATGCCTTTGATAGTTACGATGACGTCCCGGGTACATCATTTACGTTATATAGAATATGCACATGTCAAAATCCATGGTATAACATACACAGGATCAATACCGCCCATTGTCCGTATACCATGCGGTTCACTCCCAGGATATATCGATAAAAATCTCCTCCTCTCTCAGATATTAGCCCATCCTCCTCCTTTTTTAAGCTTGCCAACGAAGTCTTTGGGATTTTTTCCTGATTGTGTAAGAGCTAATTTAGTATGTTTTTATATTACCATTTAGAAACAAACACCTGTATCTAGTTAATGGCAACATTCGCTATCTGAGGCCTTACTCAGCCCCGAGCCCCGACACCCTCCAGATTAAAGACTACGGATCAGTGCTGGGATATGCTCTGTTTTCGTGTAAGGATTCTTTTGCAACAATTTTTTCCGTCGTCCATATTTTCGTTTATAAAAAGTTGTAAAGAACTTGTTTAATGAAATTATGTATAATAGAATAAAATATCTTCTTCCTTTGGTTTTGAAAGCAAAATACCCCTTTATTTTATGAAAAACTTCTGATATGGAAGAAAATTGAAACTTTCAACCCATCTTCGACGTAGTGTCAGTTGTCAACGAGGAGCTCAGTTATTTAGTTACCAGACAGTTACAAATTATACAATCACTTACTGTGACAGGCCGAGAGAAGGTTGTGATTCAAAGACAGGATGGAAGCAACTAAGTGAGTTTATTATAGAACACTCTCTTTATATACAAAAGCTCAAAGCAACAAGAAATTTCATGTTCAAAACAGACACCATTACCGATGAGAAAAACAGACATGTTTATTCGGGTTCTTTTAAGTGCAAGGGAAGAGCGAAGATACAAGCATAATATATACACAAAATGAACTATGTACGATCGTGTGACACACGGTTGGTACATTACAGTAGACAAGATGAGAGTGTACTATCATTGGTATTTTGCCAGTACGAAAATGTACTTATTTTCATATATAATATTGATCTTTTAATCATATACATTACTAGTGGTGGCCTAATATAATGTTCCATTTTTCTTTTCGTGTTACACACACAAAAAAAAAAAAAAAATACGGGTAAACTAAATTGAGGTCTGTAGCTTGGTACAATATCAACGAAATAATCTTTTTTTATAGCTTTTCCTGGCTTTTAATTGGCTCTCTAGCCTACTATATATGAATGGAGAATCTAACCTAGTCTGTTTCGTTGGAGAGTCAATGAGTTGTCTTTAGAATGATAGAAATTATCATTAATGATAGTAGAATCCTTTGGCCACCCAGAATTGGCTGTCCATAATTACGGTAATTTCATGTTACATCAATAGAAAATAAGTATACGTATTTTAATCCAACATTTACAGTAAAAAATCGTTATTATTTACTGATCAACATGATTATATTTTCTTTGGCATAAAACATAATTTTCTTTATATAAAACATAGGCTACCGGAAATTAAAAATATATACGTTATCGTTAGCCTTCAAGTAGCAGCCAAGTATTAATAAACTGTGAAATTAGAAATAGACCAACAGTGGCAAAAAAAAAAAATAATTAATTGAAATATCTATTGCATTCAGTTTTAACAATAAACCATACATCATCAATGAAAATTACAATATTTCCAGCATTTACCGTCTTTAACCGTGAATAATATACAATAAATATAAATTACAATAATAATTTTGGAATTTCTACCTCTCACATTGCCTTGGAGGGTTAGAATTGGGATTTTTTTTTTTTTTTTTTTTTACTTATTCTTGTTGACCTGAACTGGAGTTGTAAGTAAGTTTACTACTAGATAAACAAGTGAAACATAGTTAGAGGAATTTTTTCAAAAATCCCGTAACGCCTACGGGTGGGAGAGAGTGGATGTTATGGTGACATAAGGGTGACATTAAGGAGAGATTGCAGCCATACGTTGCATCAAAATTTCAATGTTTTTTTTTTTTTTCATTTGAATTTAGAAAAAAAGACATATAACCTACAAGTAAAACATTCCAAGTATCATGCTATAATTGCTTTTTAGGAGGAAACTTAATCAGGGGGTTGGGTTGTTGAGGTAATACTCAAAGTTACATAATTTTGCAATGATTTATTCCCCTATACATGTTTCTTGATACAAAGGGGAATTGGGTGTCAAAAGTTTGAGCCATAAAACGAAATGTGTAGAAATACTTGGTTTAGAATTCGGATATAAAGTTTATGCATTATTTTATATTTCCATATAACTGTGTTATTACTGACCTATTTGCACATTGTATATATAGTTATGAAGATAGTTGTATTTTCCTAGAGATTTTATTTTGATCAAATAAATGAATACATTAGTATATGCTTAAGCTCTCTATCTAGAACCATTCTTTTTTATACATCGTGCACAAACAAAGAAAACTGTAGGAGGATAAGCACTATTCAATAATGACGTGAAGAAAAACTGCCAATTTTGAAGGAGGGTTTTAGGTAAACACAGTTATATCATTGTAACGAATAAAAACAAATTTCCACACTATGCTCATTCTAAGTGTCCTACCATACCCTGATTCTTGAATTGCTCTAAACAATGTTACCAAATTGATTGCAAAGCACTATTCTTGAATGTTCAATACATGTATCAAAATTGAAATGTTACTTGTATTACATAAATTTTGAAGTAAAATTTTAAAATGTACTAGATAAAAGAGTAGATCTTGTTCAGTGATTCATATCATTTAAGCCATATTTTTTTCATTTCCATCCTCTTCTGTTAATCTATGGAATTCATGCTATCCTTCTATTCACAAAATAATGATGAATATATTTAAAATTTTACAATATTTTGTCCTATGTAAGGAGCACAAACTTTTTTGGGAACTTTAATTGCAGGTGATTTTTTTTTCATAATTTTCTATGGAACAAAGCTCTTCCCTATCAATAAAATGGCTTCCAATTAATAATTCCTCATAAAAATAACTGTTAGCATATTTTTGCATCTCTTGTAAGATTGTGAGTTTGCATATCTTGTAGGAATTATTTTTTTTTTTTTTTTATTGTTCAAATGTTCAGCTTATACAGAATTGTTGAAACTAGCGGTTTTTCATTGGTTAGACGGACAATTAGAATATATCATATTTTGAAAGGTAAGGGGTGAATTAGCATTATACTATTCGTGAAAAAAAAATGGGATTTCTTATTAAAAACTTTCCTAATCCAAAGTTGAATATAAATATTTTAATTATATGTAGTTTAGCCAGTATTTCTTGATACTTAAAAGTTAAGGAGTAAGCCACCTACTGGCAAAGATAAGACTAGACAAGATGTAATATGTACACTATAATCCTTGTTTTTTTTTTCCAGGCGTATCTGAAACTAGAAATTGAAGGAATTGCAACATATTTAGAGAAAATTCAGGATAGAAATGACTAGGAAAAAAAATAGAAAATACTGCATAAAGAACTTTAAGTCTAGTGTAGCAAAAATACTTTTTCACATTAAAAATTACTATAGGAAATTGAGAGAAACAGATTTATAGTGGTAGAGTTATAGGATTTATAGTAGTAGAGTTATAGTCTTGGTTTTCATACCTGCTTATTTGGTATTTATCAACAATAATGAGAGAGAGAGAGAAAGAGAAAGTGTTATCGCAATGTCCTTTTTTTCCACATATCATTCATGAAAATCCAAAAGTATACCGAGTTACATTCATGCTGAGGCCATTGTTTCGAGGCTTGGACCAAAAAGAAAATACAAAAGAGTAGAAATTACAAAACATCTTCAATATTAATACTTTGAAATATTAAAGTAATCTTGGTACCAACAATTGTATTATGATGTCTATATTATTCTGAGATTTTCCTTTTAAAACGTGCTCTTACTGTGAAGATATTTTCGCAAATTTTATGAATTAATGCCGATATAGTATATAATCTAACTTTATAGCTTTACTATAAGAATTAAGAACGGCGTGACATCATACAATCAACGAAATGGTGTTGACACGAAAATGGTTACGGATGGTTTCAAGTTATTGGAGCCAAGAAGCACCTCTACTGTACGTTACATAGCTTTTAGATAAGCGGCTCCAAGACTATATAACAAGCTTCCACCGAACATCCGAAAGGCGGCTGATCATTAAGGCTATTGAGAATCTGAAGACTTTCCCGTTTTTTAATTGTTTGGATTTGACAATTAACGCCGGGTACTTTCTGTGAGACTCTAGATATCTAAGACTGTATACCAAAAACATATTTTGCAGTTCTGTAGGGTACATGGTTTCTACGTGTGATAGGACCAGGAAAACGGCCATAAAAATTTTAGATAAGAAATTTTTTGATCAATCACGGACCTTCGCCTGAAGGAATTTCTGCACTCTTTTTTTTTTTTTATTGGCATTTTATCCAGCAGCAATTTTAGACAATTCCTCGATTGCCTGGTAGAACAAATAAGGTTTTTCAATAGTCCTTTATTTAATGGATACTACGAGTTAAGTATGTAATTATCTGGTTTAAGTTTGTCTAACGTTGCGTAATGAAGGTAACACTCAAAGTCCCAGATTTCCATGTTTTTTTTCCTATTGTACTTCACTCTAAACATTCACAATATTTTTTTCTATTCATTTTGACATGGTTATAAAATATTTTTTCAGAAATTTGTTTTATATAATTTTCTTTAAATAACGGTAAATCACTGAGTTTTTTTGTGTGAAAAACTGTATATTTATTTAAGTACCAATGTTACTCCGTCCTGATTCCACGATAAGTTTATTTAAAAAATTATTATTGCATATTTTATCTGCGTAGTGATTACATTTTTCTATTCCTTGGAATGATAAGTTTTATGAAATTGTTAATCGATAGAGATTTGCAACTTGAAATGTAATATCACAGGTCGTGTAAGAAGAGTGGTTTTGATGTTTGAATGTAGATGGAGCTAGTGCTAATACAAGGATATTAAAAGGGACCCTCAACTAGGGATGTCTGCTTCGTTGTTTTATCATCCTTGTTACGTCAGGGGTGAAGGCAAGACGGAAGACATGTTTTTGGTGAGTTTAGTTTATAGTGAAGTGACGTTGTGAGAGATATTCGGACAGTGAATCAGAAATGGTGAAAGTCAGGTATAGTTTTTGTTGGAAGTTTATCAATCGTGAAGAGTAATTAGTGTTAGGTATGCTTAGTTGTCTTTAAATTAGGCAAATAGTAGTGTTGGTGGATTTTCCGCCAGTTCGCAATGACTTTTATCAGTTTGGCATTCGATTGCTCTCTGGCCAGTTCCTTTTGAGTTAATAACAATGTTATTGTTGACTGTTCCATATATTCTTGGGCTCGTTTCATTTATTTGTGGGTTCCATTTAAAGCAATTATGTGGTGGATCTTGTGAAAAGGCTTTTGTCTACTTCCTTATTCTTCTTACGCCCTTGCTTCTAGGGATGTGATAACAGACTATAGAGTAAGCTCTGAAACGGCTTTCTTTTCTTGTGGATTTTTTATTATGCGGAGGTCAATCAGTCTTGGGTGAAGTGATAAACTATGTAGGAATAAAAACTAAGTGTTTAGTCTTTTTTTATTAATTTAATAATAACTTTATAGACTATCATTAAAATTTCACCACTGAAATTTCCTTTAACCAGAATAATCAGGTTTCGGTGGATAATTGATTTTGAGGTGGATGACTTCATTAATAATTAAACGTGAAGAGGTTAGATCTTATTCAGCTTGCTACTCTATATTAAAAATTCTTGCCTACATGGTAATAAGTTTTAAAAAAACTTTAAAAAGTAGTTGAATTTAAGTGATATTTAATGAACTCCTCTTTCATTTACGTTGTTTAGCAAGTATCTCCTCTTGGGTATAAAGTGTTAATAATCCCATTGCCTAACTTTCTAACAAATCCAACCAGTTTAAATAATAGATTTGTATACTTAATAGTTTAATTAAGAATTGCCTATTTAATAGGATTTCAGAGTATTAAGTTACATCGTCATTATCTGTTTTACAGAATCTTATTTGGTTTATATATTTTTTCTTTTTTTTTTATTACAGAATATTCTTATTTGGATTTTTCTTATCAAGAAACTATTAGTTTTTTGAGTTTTTTTTATATGTACGCTTAACATTTATTTTATTTTAGCTACGACACTGTGGCAAATACTGAATCCCTACTTATTAATTGTAGCGCAGTTAGTTAATGCAAACATTAGTTTTCTATTGGTGGTATTGAAACTACTGGTTGATTACGCACGGATATAATAGCAACTTTAGTTGCTAGTGCTGTGGAGTTTAATTTAAAATACAATTGCACTATTAGTGTTAGTTCATGTGATTGTTGTATTTCATTCAGTATACAGCTGCCGTTGCCAATTTAATGTCTCCAAAATCAAAGAACGGGGCTTGCATGTGCAGCACATAATGGGCTACTTGTCAGAATAGTACCAGAATAAAGCAGAGAGGTAATGTTAGTTTAAAAGTTCATTCGAGTTACGGCGAAGTAAAAATTAAATTTTTCTCAATATGTACTGTTTGAGAGTATGATCATTGAAGAAACTGTTAAGGAAGCACAGAGCCATGCGTGAGTAAAAAGACTTGGTTAATCTTGGAAAATTGTTAATTATATCACAGGAATTTTGAATTTAATTTGTTTTATTTACTGACCATGCACCAGCTCTTAATTACCTCACCCAAGTTTCTGTTAGGGGTCCTCAAATTTGTGGGGTGGGAAAGGGACTAAGATTATTCTTGCTCTGGAAAATCCGTTCAAATTACTTGATGATATTTTATTCTGTCCACAGAAAACGTGGCTTGCTTTGGGAGAATTGTGCCAAACTCCAATTTCATAACTGTATGAATCTTATTTTAAATTGAGAAAATGCTCCTTTGGTTTTTGCTTTGCCATAGAATGCTATTAAGACTATTTCACCTGTTGCAGAACATGCCTTTTAACATTATCCTATTAGTCTTATTCTGATTCTGGCTTTATACTATCATTCATTTGTACATTAATGCTCGCTCAGAAAGTTATTCACTATATCCATGAGTTCAATTTTTAATCTCTATTAAAACTTCAGGAACTTCAATAAGACTACAACAAGACCTAACTACATAAATAATGCTAAACACACTTTAGCAAGACTAGATAATTTTAGATATCAAAATTCTATCTTTAAACAAATAAGCCAATCAGTTCAGTTTTTTTATTGCAACTTATCATTTACAGGTGACAAAAAATACAAGTGGTAGGTAAACTAACATGGCAGTGTGATAATCCTTGGGGAAACTAAGAAATTAGTTTCATTTCGTTAACAAGTAGTAAAGTTTGAGTAGAAAATCAGTCATTTTTTTCTCATGAACTTTTAAATTGGGCTGGCAACTTAGTATAGATATAGAACTAGGTTATTCCTTCAGAGCCCAATTCCCAGTTTGTCTGTCTTTCGCCCTCCCATGGATTTTGTTCGATTCTATTAGTCTTGAGCAGTTTTCTTGACAAGGTCCTGAGTGAGAGAGATTGTGGGAATTTTTTGCTTTGTCAAAAGACTTATCTTGTTTCACTTCAGCAGTCGTTCAGCATATTAAAGTATCTTTGATAATTATGACCTCCCTCTAGTCAGATTTCTCATCTTTCACCACGTAATTGGCATAGTGCCATAATCCGGAAGATTTTAGTCAACTTAGTTTGGTTGTTAAACAACGGTTTTCTTCTAATTCGGTAATTGTTCAGAAAATAATGGTCTAGATTGGTTTTAAATTATTCCTTGGATTTTGTTTGCAATTTATTTCATCAGACTTCCCTCTACGAAAAAGAAAATTTGATTTTCCATGGGGATAATGGGCTCGACAAATCACCCTAAGCTGAATGGTTTTGATGTACTCTTTTTACATTAGAATATTTTGGGTACCACCCAGCTATCTCCCCTTCTGGTATTACGAGGCTGGCAATAGAACTTAGTTTGTTCCATCAAATTATTACAATAACGGCACACAGTGAAAGGTATCAGGGTTGCCTGTGGTATAGACCCTCAGGGCAAGATATAAGATGAAGGAAAGTACTAGTTTTAATTAAAATTCCTAATTTATACTTTTAATTTTATTAGGTTTTTTAATAAGAGGACTAGATTGATTTTGTAAGCCTCTGTAGCAGTAGAATTTACACCATTCCACGATTGAGACAAAAAATAAAGCATTGTAAGGGTTATATTGAATATAGTTCTTTGATATAACTGTATTTGGCCGGTAGATTGATTTTTAGGTAGAAAATTTTAATACTATCGTTGAAGTGTTGGGTAGTTTAACTAAATGTTTAACTTGACTAAAATGAAAGCTAATTTTCCTACTTTGGTTTACAGAATGGAACACCAGCTTTGTCGGGGATCCCATGGCAGTTCTTAAAAATCTGCTAGGCAGGCAGTCTACAACGTATCCTGGCTTGGTCAGAACACGTCAGGTGAACACTTGTACATCTTTGGCTGCAGACAATACTCTATGGAATGCATCCAAGGAGACTAGGAACTGGAAGGAATGATCCACAGAACTAAACCATTACGTAAATCTTCAGGTTCTTGGAAGAAATCTGGGTTGAATAAGTGCAGGCCAGCTTTCTAGGATCTTAGTGCCCCCCAAAATAGCCATGAATTTCAAACTACTCAAATTTCAGGACAAAATTTTTTTAGCAAGAATTGTCCCCGTTGAAGACAAAAGGAAAAGATTCACTTTGATGAACATGGCTCAGTAGAGCAGTCAAGACAACATTAATCCTTCAGGACGCTTGCACCTTCCAGCTGGAACTATAGTGGTGAATTAACTAGAGATAAGTAAAATAACGCTGAGCTTTGTGGACCTTGCTGCATTAGACTGAAGGAATTAAACTCTCTAGATCATGCCTCGCCTTCCCCAGAGCATCACCAGTTCTGGCAAACCTCGGTCATAGCTATTGGCCAAACTAGCTTTCCATACAGGGACTCTGCAGTCAGTTTGCTTAAGGCTCGGCAGGAACCTGAGTTTGACAAGTCTTCCTTGGAGGCTTACATACATGAAATACAGAAATCTTGGCTCCAGAGTGAACTATCTTTCTTTTTTTGTTGTGCAGTTTTGGTTTTTGATTGCAGCCTTATTGTACATTAAGTACTAAGCGTTTTAAGCTTTCAACGTGGTTAGAAAATTACCTCGGCTTGAGCAGATTAAATTTCTTGTATATTTGTCTTAGTTTTTTTTTAAGTTTTATTAAATGTCATGGGTTAGCAGTTTAATTAATTTTGAGGAAAGTGAAATTATATGCTAAATACAATTATAAATAATTTGAAGATAGTTACTCAAGTAGGGGATTAAACAGCTTTTGAAAGTTTTCAATCTAAGGCAGGGGTTAACCATAGATTTTGTCTTTACTTTGGAATGCAGTTTTTATTGTTTTTGTACCAGAAAATTGTCATTAATATGCATGAAAGTTTTGTAAGGTAAAATTTAAAGTATCAAATAAGTAATATAAAGTCAATGCTTATATTTAGTATTTTCAGAAAATTGAACAGAGTTACAAACGACTTGAAATTGTCAGTAACCATAGATTTTCCTACTACAAAATTCCTTTCAAAAATATTCTGAATTCCACAACAAATGTGTTTTCTGCATATAGAAGCTTTTTCAGTATAGTGTATACAGTATATCCACTACACCTCTTATACTTGAGGTAATCACTGTACCAGGCTGCTCTTCAATATTTGCTAATGTCTAATTTTATGTCCTGTTATTCTTTTTTGCCAATTTAAGTTGTAATATATATTTTAGAGAAATTTTACATTACTCAGGTTTTCATGCCTTGAAATGCCATAAAGGCTGCCTAAACTATAAGAACTATTAAATTTGTCCTCTATCAGTGTTTATGCTTTCCCTTACTTTATTAGAAAAAATTACATGCCAATCCCATGAATTTCTTGTATGCATACTTGTTCCTGTAATCTTTTCATAACTAAAAAATAAATTACTTTAAAAATAGCTTCTGATGAATGAAATAGCCTTCTCAAGTGTAATGTTCATCGAAACTATTCTAAAACATTAATATTGTTTTGGAGTAGGTTAGTACCCACTTTTTTCTTTCACTTGTTAGTTATAATGTTCATTTGTAAAACTTACCTTTTATGGAAGCGCTATGGGATTTAACACATGGCCAGTAAACCACTTTCTTAATCATATACACCAGGTCACTTCCAATAAGTTTACAATACTGTCTGAAGTGCAGTGATAACTACAAATTAACTGCTATAAGGCATAAAGTTAATTGTACATTTAACATAAGAGGTACTGTTGAAATGGAAAAAATAAATAAATGAAAACCTGGAAAGGTTTAGCGGACTCAAAATGATTTCGATTTTATATAAAGCGTAAACTGGTCTTGAAAGGCCTTCCGATGTAGTTCAAGGTTATTTTGGCAATTATGAAAATAATTACTGAAAGCAGAACTAAGTGTGATGTGGTTTGCAAAGTTTTATACTTTTCTTTAAGATCCTTAATATTTACAAAAGAAAAAAAACTGCCCATTCGAATCTGTTAACAAAACAAATGCAGAATCGAATTAAGAGGTATTATTAGCTTTTTAACAGAGCATAGCCTACTGTGAAGGTACTAAACTTAACGTTTGCCGTATAGTGACTGGAATTATTTCCACTGGTGAGGTGTGATAGTAGTTTCTCTGTATTTTCCTGAGAAGAAATGTAAGTTAAAAAGTGCTTGCCAAAAATCTACGTAAGGGCTAGATGTCTGGTCTTAAGATGGTGATTGATAAATTTTAAACTGGATTTTGTCCTATGACACATAAGCCCTGTCCTACGAAACCTATAGGAATTGATGTGTACTCAATTAGGTGCTCTGTTTCTGAAATAGTATTTTTAGCAGCTGGGAAATTGTCTTAAATTTAAAGATTTTTAGAGACCTATTTTCATTCTTGGTCATGGTGGCTTGGGCGGAGAGGCCCGTCCAAAGTTCTGGGCAATCTTAAAAGGAATGTCTTTCGTAAATCTAGTGAAGGCTTGTTGTATAGTTTGACCTATAATAAACTTCGGTCTAAAGCTCTGTCCACACGATCGAGGGTGAAAATAGTTTTTGTTGACGTCAAAAGTGGGAAACCTAGAGGCAGGGATCTGGCTACACTGTATGATGCCAGAGCCCTGTCTCTGGTTTTAACGCTTCTGACGTCATTATCCCTCATTCTTACTAACTATTGTGGTCTGGTATGACAGTTTGCTCGATCGTGTAGACAGGGCTTTGAGCCCTGTCCTCACGATTGATCATGATCGACGGGTTGACAGTGATGCCAGACCACAATAGGTAAAATGATGGTTGCTTACGCCGGAAGCGGATAAAACAGGAGGGATCTGGTCACACAACCAAGGTTTTGCAGAATATGCGTCTTATCGGACTGAAGTGAGTTTATTTGAGGAGGAAATCAGGAGTAAAAATGATGCCCCTAGGTCACGGACTCTGCTAGATGTCGAGACTAGATTAGATTTTAATTTTCAGTCTTAAGATCAGTTTTATTTACATTAAGATTAGTTTGTCAGGTATTCCCCAACACTAAAAGCATGATTTAAAGTTTGTATATTCAATCTCATTTAAGAAGTTAGACTATTGGCTGTAAATAGTTCGAACTTCACTTTGTCACGGTTACACTTTTGATCGATTTATAGTATAGATACAAAATGAGGTTGAATCTAGTACACTGCCATGGGATACTACTCTGTTCAATGATTGGACTTGATGAAAGCGAGTTGCTAGTTTATAAAAAGTAGTAATTGTCGACCAAATAATCTATCAATACCAGAGCATCTTCAATACCAATTGTTGTAAATCATTATCATAGTTCGTGCACAACTGCTTGGAAAATAGCACTAGGAGTAAAATGAAGATTGCAAAGTTGTCCTCATCCATCAATTCCAGCAGATTATTTGTAACAACATAGATGTCAACGTAAAATAACATTCTGATTGCGGACTGGTTGTCTGGGAATATTTCGATTTTATAAATGATCAAGTAGTTTAAAAACTGCCTTCTCTAGTGAATTCAATATAAATTATAAATTAGAAATAGGTTTGTATCAATTTGAATTCTTAGACTTTAATAGCCAGTTCGTGGTTGCTAAACACGTTTTAAGCCTTTTTTCAGTTATATTTTCCGTTACACAATATAGGATATGATATACCTTATTTATGTCTGTTGCTTTTTCCTAGATCTCTTATTCTATTTTTCTCCTAAAACGGTAATTATACTTGCATTTTTAGTATTGTATTCCCACCTGTCATTTTCTGTTTCTTAACACGTTTTCTTTCTTTGTTTTCTTTCCATTTTCTTTTATGACATTCGAACCAAGAGCTGTCCTAACAGTTATAGCGTTTTCCCTTGAATGTTCACGTAATCATGTTTTTATTCACCATATTCATTAAAGTCATGAAGAAATGTAAAATTCTACTATTTCTAGAGGTTCGGATCCAGGTGTAGATTTACCTCCCCCTGGCAATCATATATTACCTAAGTGCGGTTACCAAAACTGTTAACGCTTGGCTATTAAAGTAGTTATTATAAACGTGTGTTGTTCAGTAGTTATATTTTTATATCTTCTAAGAGATAAATTTTACTAATTTGATATTTAATTTTCTTGTGATACAAATGTTTTTTTTTGTGTGTGTTCTTATAAAAGATGTTGTCCAGGTAATAAATGTAGTTTGTCTAATAGCAGCAATGATGATTATCTCTTTGGCAAAGTCAAAGGCAAGAAAATCAAAAAAGGGAAATGATGAACACTGCCGGTGTATCTAATATGTCACCTATTGATAAATGGAAGACATTTATAGATGACGGCTCTAATGCAAATCATCTGAAAGAAGATGTTATTAAAGCAAAAACTCCTTGGCTGTATTTTCGTAATGTTTTGTGCTTTCACGTTCAGGTTCAATAGCAGTTTTGCTGCCCAAGTGTCATCCCAAATTTTAGGTTCTATTTAAGGAAGGTAGAAATATGCCATTTCTTACAGTCAAGGATTAGCTAGCTACTGGTTTTGTAACTAAAGTGGCTTTGTAGTATTGTAATAAAAAAAAGAAAGGTATGGTGTATGTAAGTAATTATATTTTACTACCTTACTTATTGGACCCAGAATATGTTTTAGTTGACCTATTGTTTATATGGTCGAAGCACAGAGAACTCGAATCTAATGGCGAGTATGTCCCTTAACCATAATTAAATGACCTTATCAAGGGTCTTCCAATAAAGCGTTTTTTTTTCACTAACTTCTTAAGATATAAACGTGTTGTTGTGTACATTGACATCCCTGGCCTGTGTTATAAGTGTTGCAGATAGGGTCATATGGCTTGGAAGTGCTAAATGAGCATTACTGTCGATTTTGCAGTAAATCAAATGAAAATGAGGAAATTGTAGGGGTGTTCATAATGTCAGCCCAAGAGTGTTGCCCTGAAGGCCTGAAAATGATCCTTTGCATAAGACAACCTATGAAAATCTAAGGAAGGATAGTTCTCCTTTATTCATCTCCAGGTTCTGTAGTTAGCGAACATTTCGGGGAAAAAACTTAGGGAACTGAAAAATCAAAGTTCGAGCAGGAATAAATATCGTGAGGAGATTCAAGTTGAATACAATAACATTATTTAAAAATTTCCCAAAGAGATGGAATAACTTAAAAAGGCAGTATTGTGTATAAAGAATACTAATTATATTGGATATTTCCAAAATAAGATGGTTGTTTTTAATGAAAAGGGTGACTCCAAAAGTTAAGGTTGCTGGGTTCTATGATAATGGTGGTGAAAGTCTAAGTGCAAGGCCTGCTTGTCAGCTAATAAGCCAGATTATGTGGAAAATGTGGTCACAGATTTTACTTATATTCTTATTCGATAACCGAATATATTGAAAGTCTAACCAATCGGCTTCCTTCTGAAAGTAGGTTAAGAGAGAGTATTTCTGAAAATGGCACATAAACTCCGTATTGTATCCTGGAATATAAATAGTTTAAGAAAACGAGATACTGATTTAAATGCATATACTTAGTCTACAAATGTTGATGCAATAGCGTTGCAGGAAGTAGGTAGAAACGCTTCCTATCCACAAATTGACGGTTACGAGTCTAATTACAATTTACATAAATACTATTCCAGCATAATACTGCTATGATAGTAAAGTCAGTGGTACTGAATGTTTGGCAATTAAAGTAAGGCTTGAAGATGCTGAAATATATACAGTATATATCATGTGCATTCATATTCTTTTGCTATTGAGGATCTGTCTGATGTCATTTATTCTGAGGATTGTGTATTAGTAGGTGATTTAGATGGTAGACATAATAATCTAGGTACTTGCTTCTTGTTTAGGGAAAGAGCAGATGTATATCGTCCATGTATCATTCACAGAATAGGAGATCCCCTAAGATGCCATCTATGTGACGTTTAAAATATGGCCCCAGCATTATGAAGCCCAAAACAGGATAAATTGAAGGTGTATGCATCGAATGGGGTAGTGATGGCGGTCTTGGGGATGTCTTCTGGGTTCATAGGCACCTGATAATACCCCTTTAGGTGGTTGAGTGTGGCGAAAACCATAGCTTCGTGCAAGTACGAGTCAATGTGCATAATTCAATGGCCTATCTTCTTATGTGGTGTTAGGGAAGGTATGCACTGTACCGAGTCCCCATTCTAGTTTGGAATTTGATGTGAAACGGTTGTTTTCTCTGTACATTAAAATAATATTTCTCCATTTAGGTGAAAAGGGGGTATAAAATGTATGTTATGAAAATATAATTGCGGTTATTTCGAAAATGTTTTGTCAATTGGAAGTGCTATGTAACATTGAAATTAATTATAACAGGGATATATTTGGTTTAGTCTATTTCTACTGACACATGGGGACTAACTAAAATGCTTGTTTTGGGAAAATTATAACTATGATTAAATACTATGTAATTTCAGACCTGTGAAATATTCTCACAAAGTTTGTGTAAATTCACTTAGTGTAAAAGATTATTTATGCAGAAACTGTTTTAATTTGTAAAATATAAGTATAACGATGTTTTTTTTAGCGGTTTATGTTAATTATAACTTAGGTTTGACTTTTGTACTTAGCTTTTGTTCATATATGTAAATTAAAGGTAGAACAGGTTATCTAGCAAGATTAACAGCATCTTTTACACCTTTCTACCTTCGACCACTTTGTTGCCCAGGTAGTTTTTGATAGTTGTGCATTCATTTTTTTTTGTATGTGTGTCTGTTGTAAGACTGTGATTCGCATTACTTATGAATATTGACTGAATCTCCGGAAATTTGATGGGATGATTGGTCATGATCCGAGAACAATTTGATTAGATTTTGGAATTGATTAGGTTAAAATTTAAGACCAAGATCACGAAAAAGTGAAAAAAAAAATCTTTGCCAAATTGTAGCCAATCTTATTTGCATGAAACTAGTGCTAAAATACACATAAATATATTGTGTATCTTGTGATATACATTGTGTTACAGTAATACCATTAATCTTTTTAGCAGTTGGGGAACAAAGGCCAACGGAGTCAATGAACATGCTGAAATTCTGGGCTCTGTCACTACGAGGCCATTGTTTTCCGACTTGTCTACATAAAACTGCATCAAACTCGGTGAGATGATTAGTTATCATCCAAGGACCATTTGAGTAGATTTTGAGAATGATAGGACTGAAAGCTAAAGGTCATGAAAATGAAAGATTTTAAGCCATGATGACAAATTTAGATAACATGTGTTTTGGGATCAAATACCCAAAACATCGTCAGTTTCTTGGTATAATAAGTGGTTCTGACGAAGGTAAGCACTCTACCGAGTGGTCGTTCTAGTTATGTCCATAAACTGTCTGATTTTTTATTTTAATAAGTAAATATACTTGAAACGTGATATTTTACCTTTGACATCTTCGTTGCGAAGGTTATGTTGTGATAGGTGTGTATTTATTTGATAGACATGTAGTTATTTATTTGTATGTGTCTAAGCGGTTATGATTCTCATAACTCAAAAATTATTTTACCAAATTTCATTAAAGTTAGATAAAGATCATGAAAAGGTCGTTTTACCACATTGTGGCCAATTTGTATCTGGTTTGCATGAAATAAGTGTCAAATGTTTGCAATTCAATTTCCTATCTTGTGATATACAACATGATGATATGATGTCATTATCCTTGTTTATTTATGTTTTGATATTTATTTGTTTGTTATTCGTATAATTGAAAAAACTCTTTGACCGAATATTATGAAATCTGATTGGATGATGGGCCATGATACAAGGACAATTGATTACATTTTAGGAGTGATTTGATCGAATGTTAAAGTGAGATAAAAAAAGAAAAAAAAATGAAAAAAAAATTATATCGTGGTCCATGTAATCTTTATTGCATGACATTAGTGTCGAAGTATGCACAATTTAATTGCCAGTCTTATAGTATACAACAAGGTAAAGTGACATCAAAATCCCTGTTAGCGGTTTCGGTACAAAGCTCAGCGGGATCAGTAAAGTTGCAATAGTTGCAGAGGTCGTCATTATGCGGCTATTATTATCCAATTTCTTTGCATGACCATGATAACAAATGCTGCATTGACGGAGGTATGTGCTCTACCCAGTACGGGCTCTAGTTAAATTCGGTCTGTATTAATATTTTTGTCAGTAACATATGCTAACATTGAAAAAAGTCTCTAGTAAAAAAAAATATTGCATTGATATTTATTATAATAGTAATTGAGTAACTTCCTCTTTTTAATAAAAACAAACTTTTCTTTTCTATATGATTTTTACAATAAATATAGCGGTTCTGTTAATAGCATTACATAACTTATACTAGACCATAGTGTTTAAGGTAGAGAGAGAGAGAGAGAGAGAGAGAGAGAGAGAGAGAGAGAGAGAGAGAGAGAGAGAGAGAGAGAGAGTGTGTGTGTATTATTATTATTATTATTATTATTACAAGGAAGACTCCAAAGTTCATACATTGGGTGAGAACCAAAATTCTCCAAGTCTAAGGGACCTAATATAGGGAAAGCAGAAGAAATTAGGAATTATATAACAATATGAACATTACTATTTGCGCGAAGGAATTTGAAATCAGTGTTTTTTCCATATCGAGAATTGTAACATATCTCCTGGAATATCAGTGAATAATTGGTTCATTTTCAAATATTGATTAAATATTTGTTTAAAATATTGTAACTGGTACCAATGCACTATCTAAATTAACAAACCCTGTCTATTTCACAGTAAATATTTAATTATTACAGTGGGAATTTTCTTGTATAATTTCAAGTATCAGTATTTCCCTTAAAATGACGAATTGTTTTCTTTATAAATACAGAACATATGTTTTTTCCGCCAACTTTTTCCAAAGTTAATTATGTAACCAACAGATGTCACTTGTTTAGTAAGTGATGACGTAACGTCTTTTGAAAGTAAATGTTCTCTTGAAGATTCCTTGTTAGTCTCTCGACCAATCAGGAGTCGTTTCTCATTTTTTGTCGTAAGATAATGGCACGGACCTTCTGATTGGTTGAAACTTGGAAGGAAGCCGGCAAGATAGAACTGTAACCGGTAGGAAATCAGGAAGCAACATCAGTGCGTGTTGCGGTTCAGCCTTGTTCATACCCTCATTTAGCTCCTCAAATCATTTGGATATTCGTGTTTGCGTCTCTTATTTTGGATCTGTGGTTCCAGCAATCTTCGCTATGTTGTCGGACTGTGGTTTGAAGGTAAGCTTGAGTTTGCAATTTTGGTGTTCAGGGCTTGGATAAGTTTTCGGAACTGTTTTTTTAAATCATCTTGCAGTTTTGTATAGGGATCTTTTTGTGTTACCTATCTCTGGAAGACATAGCCATTATTCATATTGGCTGGAAGATGCCGGTAAACCTCATAATCAGTTTTTAATAATGAACGTTTTAGGTTTTAATTAATATAAATCAAGGATGAGATATAGAACCACGTATACCTTCATGTAACTTTTTTGGAAAGTTATAGAAATTTCTATCAGACCTTTTTAACCAGGTTGGTGTCTAGAATTTGCCGAATACTTTATGGCTAAACTCTTGCTTAAACGTTGTCAACGTAAGTCTGTTTTTTTTTTCTAGTATAGTAAGCATATTGCTTAGGGGTAATCGTGAGAAACCGATATTAGAAACCGATATTCTTAAAAGGATTTAAATCATAAAAAAATTGGGGTTAGAGTAATTACACGTGATAAACAATAAAATTTGGATACAAATCTTAAATCATAATCTTAAGTATTTTATATTGAAGGGCTTAGTATATCCTGGGAATTTATTTTCGGTAGCATTTGATGCATTGCTTAACTAAAGTGTTAATAGGATTTTCAAAAGTCTTGAATTATTTTATAGGTTTGAAAACGTCCAAATAACACATGCTCATTTTCTTTGGTAGTAATTTTCTTGAATTTTTAGCGTAGTTACGTTTTGGTGGTTTACGGGCCTATTTTGAATTTATGGTAAATATTGCTTTGAATTTTTAAAAGTTCAAAATCTAAGATTGTGTTTTTAAAGAACGGTGTTATTTCCAGAAATTTAATCAAATTTTTGGTAAGTTTTCTATCGTAGTTGAAGTAGCGATTCATAATAAGTCTGTTTGATTAGTTTTTTTTTTTTTAAATAACCAGTAAACGTAGTTAGGGCAGATGGGCCTGTATCGCATCCTTGAGAGTAAAAGATATATAATATAGATACTTTTCAAATTCGTCTTTGATTTTTAAGTGAACAGCTATGGTTGATATTCATTTTTCCCTGATTGTAGGCGTAATAAGGTGTTTATAGTTAACGATCTGATCGTATTGAAGTGGTTTTGGTGGTTAAATTAGATATAAAAAGGAGTTAAGTTTTTGTATTTTAAGGGGTTTGGTGTTAAAGATAACGACAGACAATAGTGCTGTAAGAGTAGTGTTAATCTGATGATTCTGGATGTCATTGGTTTTGGTGGGTACCATTTGTCAGTTTTATATAGCTCTTGACTTTTCAGTTTTCTGGGTTATTACAGTACCATTCAGGATTTTAGCTTGAACACAAGTCTATGGAGATTTAGCATTAATTTGGTAGTCTTTATATCTATATTCAATTATCTTGAAGTAAGGTTCACTCGAATATTTTTTTTTCAAGGAAATTCAGTTTAGAGAGACTGAATTTGAATATGGTAGGAAGCCTTAAGATTTTAGTAGATGTTGTAAAACGTATAGTTTTGATGTTACCCAGTTTAATGTTTTACAGATCTCACAATACAAGAAATTGAACGTAAGTGAAATAGCAATTGTCCCAGGTGTCACTAATATTGAAAAATTTAGAGCCTTGAAAGTTTAAGGATTTTGCCACTATGCATTAGGCAGTGGCTGGTTTATAAAACAGATGTATCCATATATTATCCTCCTTTATCTATAAATGTGCCGTCTATAGTCAGCCGAAAGCTGCTCTGATTTAAGCGTTGCTAAATTGATACTTGAACCCTTTTGCTAATGCACTACCAAATTGATCTCAGCCTTTTGGATATGTCAGGTTATAAAAGTTAATCCAAGTCCTGTCATCAGTTTTTTTTTTATTCAATCGTGTTACTGTTTTTATTATATAGTTGTGGTTCAGGTTTTTTACTTATCGTTGTTTATGCTCGTTAATGTTACCAATGTCTTGTGGTTTATAACGTGCATGAAACAAGTGATAAAAGGTACAGAATGCTTATCTGTATTTCTTTCCAGGTTTAATGCAGTGTGGATAAAAATCAAGCTCTAGAGATTACCAATAAGCACTCACAACGTAGTTTAAATTACGAAGAACTGATAACGTAGATCTTTCATCGTACACATCTTTAGTCCTTTGTCATTGAAAAAGCTATGGGAAATTAATTGGAATTCTTATCAAGAGTTGCAATTTATTCACTTTAAATGTATGAAGACTAATTCAATATAGGAGAATAAGATGCAGCATGCAACAGAAGAGAATGCAGCATAAGAAAGAATGCAGCACGCAGCAGCAGAAAGAAAGAAAGAATGCCGCACGCAGCAGAAGAAAGTAAGAATGCTGCACGCAGCAGAAGAAAGTAAAAATGCTGCACGCAGCAGAAGAAAGTAAGAATGCAGCACGCAGCAGAAGAAAGATAGAATGCAGCACGCAGCAGAAGAAAGATAGAATGCAGCACGCAGCAGAAGAAAGATAGAATGCAGCACGCAGCAGAAGAAAGATAGAATGCAGCACGCAGCAGAAGAAAGATAGAATGCAGCACGCAGCAGAAGAAAGATAGAATGCAGCACGCAGCAGAAGAAAGAAAGAATGCAGCACGTAGCAGAAGAATGAATGCAGCATGCGGCAGTAAAAAGAAAGAATGCAGCTCGCGGCAGTAAAAAGTAAGAATGCAGCTCGCGGCAGTAAAAAGAAAGAATGCGGCTCGCAGCAGTAAAAAGAATGCGGCTCGCAGCAGTAAAAAGAAAGAATGCAGCTCACAGCAGTAAAAAGAAAGAATGCAGCTCGCGGCAGTAAAAAGAAAGAATGCAGCTCGCGGCAGTAAAAAGTAAGAATGCAGCTCGCAGCAGTAAAAAGAAAGAATACAGCTCGCAGCAGTAAAAAGAAAGAATGCAGCTCGCAGCAGTAAAAAGAAAGAATGCGGCTCGCAGCAGTAAAAAGAAAGAATGCGGCTCGCAGCAGTAAAAAGAAAGAATGCGGCTCGCAGCAGTAAAAAGAAAGAATGCAGCTCGCAGCAGTAAAAAGAAAGAATGCAGCTCGCAGCAGTAAAAAGAAAGAACGCATGCAGCACGCAGCAGGAAAGAGAAAGAACGCATGCAGCACGCAGCAGGAAAGAGAAAGAAAGGATGCAGCACGCAGCAGGAAAGAGAAAGAAAGGATGCAGCACGCAGCAGGAAAGAGAAAGAAAGGATGCAGCACGCAGCAGGAAAGAGAAAGAAAGGATGCAGCACGCAGCAGGAAAGAGAAAGAAAGAATGCAGCACGCAGCAGGAAAGAGAAAGAAAGAATGCAGCACGCAGCAGGAAAGAGAAAGAAAGAATGCAGCACGCAGCAGGAAAGAGAAAGAAAGAATGCAGCACGCAGCAGGAAAGAGAAAAGAAAGAAAGAATGCAGCACGCAGCAGGAAAGAGAAAAGAAAAAAAGAATGCAGCACGCAGCAGGAAAGAGAAAAGAAAGAAAGAATGCAGCACGCAGCAGGAAAGAGAAAAGAAAGAAAGAATGCAGCACGCAGCAGGAAAGAGAAAAGAAAGAAAGAATGCAGCACGCAGCAGGAAAGAGAAAAGAAAGAAAGAATGCAGCACGCAGCAGGAAAGAGAAAAGAAAGAAAGAATGCAGCACGCAGCAGGAAAGAGAAAAGAAAGAAAGAATGCAGCACGCAGCAGGAAAGAGAAAAGAAAGAAAGAATGCAGCACGCAGCAGGAAAGAGAAAAGAAAGAAAGAATGCAGCACGCAGCAGGAAAGAGAAAAGAAAGAAAGAATGCAGCACGCAGCAGGAAAGAGAAAAGAAAGAAAGAATGCAGCACGCAGCAGGAAAGAGAAAAGAAAGAAAGAATGCAGCACGCAGCAGGAAAGAGAAAAGAAAGAAAGAATGCAGCACGCAGCAGGAAAGAGAAAAGAAAGAAAGAATGCAGCACGCAGCAGGAAAGAGAAAAGAAAGAAAGAATGCAGCACGCAGCAGGAAAGAGAAAAGAAAGAAAGAATGCAGCACGCAGCAGGAAAGAGAAAGAAAGAAAGAATGCAGCACGCAGCAGGAAAGAGAAAGAAAGAAAGAATGTAGCACGCAGCAGGAAAGAGAAAGAAAGAAAGAATGCAGCACGCAGCAGGAAAGAGAAAGAAAGAAAGAATGCAGCACGCAGCAGGAAAAAGGAAATATAATGCAGCACACAACAGGAAAGAGTGAACGGAGCACGAAAAAGGAAAAGAGCAAGGAACAGAAGAAAGTAAGTAGCAGAAAAAAGCTAATATGCTTAGAGCTCTTATTAGAGCTAACAAGTTACTAGTCTTGAAGTTATGTCTAACAAATAATGGCTAATAAATACAAAATTATCTTCGTAGTATTTAATTTATTTTCTCCTACATTAGTTCCACTTTTATAATACTTCTGTTGATTTTGTCTTTTCTCTGTTCACGCTTCTGCTCCATTTTTATTTCTTGACTTGTCCATTAACGTGCGCATCTGAAATAAAAATAATTTAGGTCTTAGTCAACCAGAGACTTTTGTTAACAAATTCATGTAAATATGATTTACGTTAAACACGAGCAATGATTTCCAATTGCGAAAAAACACGAACTATTTTTTTTATAAATCATGCATGATACTTTTAAACTCATTCTACTTTCTTTTAAAATACAATATAATAATCGGCCATTTAAAAATGACTGATAAATAGATGTAGCTAATAAATAAATATAGTCAAAAGAATTTATTACTTTAGGAGCAGATTTTTAAAAGATCATTAGATTAAAATAGCATGGATAATTTATATTGAAATTAGCATAATTAAACTTACTGACATTCGAACTCAGGGGAAAAAAATTTGCTAGTTCATAGATACTTAAAATTTGAAAAAATGAATTACAGTAAACTTACCTTTTTTAGGACCTTAGATGGATGTTCAATCTACCATTCGAAGCCAGATTTTAGTGGGCTGCAATCTGAAAAAAGGATTACTTAAAAATGCAATTTTCTGGCAGTGTCATTGTTTGCCTTCATCTTAAAAGAGCTAAGCATACTAAGAAATTAAAAGCTTTAAAATACTCGACTAATATACAAAAGATGTTAAATCCCCAAATTAAGTTAAACGTTTATAAGAGGATAGTTAGCTAACGAACCTTGTAGTAAATACTGAACCTTATAGTAAATATTCCACCTTTCTCCCTTTTTCTAAAATACTATATTTAAAATCAAAATTTTGTTTCACTTAAGTAATTTTACATAACAGAACTGTTAGTTGTGCTTTATACCAGCTCTACCCTAAATATTGAAAACTACAGACCTATTCTTATAAAGGTGACAGTTTTTACATTTCCCTTAAAACAAGAAATTTTTCTGCTTAATTACAATTGAATATTAGAATTACGGTAATTAAACTTCAATCTGAATTTATATGAATGTTCTAAATCTAATATAAAACTTAAGATTTTATAAAAGTTAGTCTTATAAATAGTTATTGGCAAATTGCTTTAAAAGGTAGCTAGGTACGACAAATTTGACGGTTTTATACACTTACTGATAAGGTTTCCGTATTGCACCAGGGAAATGGTAGCAAATTTCTTCCACTCAAGGTCATTCCATACTACGAGAATAAGTTTATTACTAAGTTAACCTATTCGTGAAAAAAAGTCATCTTATAGTTTCCGTATAAGCTCCTGCGTCATTTAGGTCCCATTAGAATCTAGTGGAAAAGAAATGAGCATTAGCATGTGCAAATGTTGAGAAAAACCTTAAACTCAAATACCAAAGTCTACATTTAAAAATATTAATTTACAAGGACGATTAATTTACATATAAAATATATCTAGGCATGTGTGAAAAATGTAATAAGTATATAACAAAATTGGAATATTAAATTGTTACTATCAACCTGTCTAAATACCCTAATATAAGCTTCAGGCCATCTCGTGGACTCCCTTTTATACCTAAAATCCAGTTATTAAGGTTCCTAATAATCCTACTATTTTTAGTAAGCTGAAATTTTCACTCCATAGACGAGGAAGATTTTTAAAAAAATTCAAAGTTCTCTATATAAAAAAATATTAAAGGAACCAATAGTTTCTTACATGGATATTAAGTTTTCTCATGGGTGTTTCCAAAGAATTTAACCCTCTGAAATAAATATAACATTCCGGGTAACGTCCTTAGCAATGAAATACTTTATTTTACCCGTGAGCTCTAGAAATTTCAATATTTAACTTTTTATTAAATGATACTAAATAGCATTCGCATTCAAATCTACCTTATGTCACATAAGTCAAACTTGGCCAAAATTAACTAAGATTCTAGATATAAAAATTAAAGCGCCTCATATTTCAAGACCAAAATCAACCCCAAAAGCGTAAGATATTCGTCAAGGACATACATACATACTGAAAAAAAGTAATAGCTTAAATACTAGAGTCAAGAAAACCAAGACTTATGTGTAAAGAACCTTCCAAAACAAGGAAATTCAAACTGATTATTTTAGTGATAAACTATTTTAACAAGAATTTCAGAACTACAAATACCAAGTGGCCTTAATAGAAAATTTGGGTTTGGCTGTGGAATTGCAGATATACTTTGAACCGAAAACCCATAAAAGTTTTTTTTTTTTTTTTTTTTTTTTGGTGATCTACACCAATCTTAGATATATTTCATAATATCTAAATTCTAAAATTTTGTATAAGAAATTTTTAATACACTTGTTCACATGAAAAATACTGTAATATATGCTTGTGGAAAACCCATAAAAATTATTAGTACATTTACATGAAACCTGCCACAAGAACTAAGGAAAAAATAGTCCATGCGAGTCTTTGGGAAACCAGAGTAAAAAGGAAAACTTTTCTTCTGAAGTCTTCATGAATTCAGTCGTTAAAGACAATTAAAACTGCATAAACATTAAACTTTAGAAAATTACAAATAGGAACACCTGTGTAGAGACGTTAACCAAAATATCTCAAAAAAACCTGCAGGTAAATATCAGCAACCAAAATCAATACTAGCAATAACAACTAAAACATTAAAAAAAGCAGGAATATGCGAAGTAAACAAGACAAGGCCAGAAATCTCTGAACGAAAAGGAAGAAAATTAGGAACATACAGCTAAGAAAAACACCGAAATAGGTAGAAGAAATGAAAAGTAGAGCAGATGATAGACTAGAATAAAAGCCATTGATTGAAAAATAGAAAGAAAAAATGTTGCAAATACAGTGGTAACAAGACGAAATCAGAATAGAGCTATGAAAAATTAGGTATTGGAAAATTTGTAGTACAATGGAAAAGTGGCTATTTAAGTTAATATACTCAGTAATTTTAAATGTGAAAACAGTATTTTGGCTACAACAGACTTATTAATAAGATAAACAATTTTTGTAGATCATTTTTTCGTAGTCTTTTCGTTATTGAATTTTCTCAAAATCCATTGCTTTACTGGTGGAGTTTCAACGTTCAGCCTGCTTGCAATTCTTGTTTGTTTATTTCCATACACGAGTTCCGGATAAACCTGGAAGAAATCAAAGCCTGTAATGTACATATTAAATCTTAATTAGTCTATCTTTGCCGGAAGTAGGCCTACTCTTTACCTTAGATGTAGCAAGAATTAGCTAAATTGCATTTAAATATTTTATATTCATATTTCACTTTGGATCAGATTTTTTTTTTTATAAAGAAATCAAAAGTATTTTTACGAGGACTTTAATGCTAATTTGTCTCTTACCTTTCAAAATTATATATATTCTCCTTGTTCTACCCATTGAAAAACAGTAGTTTCCAATTATTTTTTCTTTATTTACCCATTGAAAAACCGCAGTTCCAACAATTTTTATATGAAGCTGAACATCTGAACAACCTGAGAACAGAATTTTACCTGATAATCTTACAAGTTATAAGTTCCAAAACTTACAAGAATCTTACAAGTTATACAAGTTCCCAGTCTCAAGTTATATACGTTTATAATCTAACAAGTTATACACATTAACATTATTAAAAGTTTCATATTCACAATGCAACAAGTTAGCCCTATTCACAATTCTACAAGTTAGCCATATTCACGATTTTACAAGTTATCTATATTCGCAATCTTAAGCACATGCTAGCACTCACAAATTCTTATCTTTCGTTATAAGTCTTTCCTCGAACAGGGAAATATTTAACCACTCAATTTAATAACCCAAAGTAAATAAATTATCTACAATATAAAACAACAAAATGCAGCAGTTTATGGTCCACTTCATTACAAAAACCTCAGACGTTCATATTTATGTCTGGGAATTGGCTAGTTTTCATCAGGGTTAAAAGAATACCTTTTAACCCTGGTTTTCATCACCACGCTGGCCAGTGCGGATTGGTCCGATTGTTCACGGCCTATAGTAAAGGTTTCACCAAGTAACACTTTTTTTCGTTCAATCAAATTTTAATTTTTTTTTTACTTCTCTATATTATCAATTTGGTTTGAGAGATTTCAAGTGCATTTACATTTATCGCCAAAATATATGTCCATCAATACTAACTTAGTACACTGGCAACTAACGCCAAACAATATGTTCAAACATAAATGCTTTTAAACTTAAAAAAAATCATTACTTTAGCCAGGTACTGATAAACCTTTAATACTAATTAATTACAGTTCCGTCTTTAATATATTTATATTTCCCTATCACTATACCGCCTTTGATATTAAAGTTGCGGCCAACTAATTTACAAATCATATAACTTTAGAAATAATTATTTTCGGCAGAAATAACCACTTTTAAATTAGTGCAAAGTCTAATCACCAATTTAAAATATAACTAATTTATATTTCTTAGATTTAATTCTTAGACATTTTTCATTTATCATTTGCATAATAACCACAAAGCTTAACAAATGTTAAAGTAAAGTTTTATCCACTTACCAGTACTGGAAGTTTTGAATTTGTGGGTAAACTTTCAAGTAAATTTTTTATTAACCTGTTTACTCCAGTTCAGCTGAATGAGATGTTCCTTTAAAAAAAATCAGTTTCTTATGCATCCGTTTATCGTTCAAGATTCAACACCTCACTCAGCATGGTAATAAAAAATCTGGAAAAGAAAATTAATTTATGTACAATATCTACCATTCAAAAACACTTCCATATGATGAAATTACCAGTGAGAATGCTATTTTTTTCTATATTTACCAAAACTTTTTTCTTGAGTGATAAGACCATTATTTTAATACAAAATTTTTATTACAACTTATGGTGAATATATCCCAGTAAATATCTTTAAAAGAATATCTTAATGTGTTCATCCACTTGAACTGCATGTATAAAACTGGGAAAAACACCAATCTACTTGTGTCTGAAGCTGCAGAAATAATTCAGACAAAAATTAAAACATTTAAGTCCAAGGTTTATATATTTTATAAACTTTCTGCAAAAACACTAATGAGACTGCATTAATTAATTTCATATTTAACTTCTTTAATTGTGAAAACTTTTATACACATTTGTCAAAGAAAAGATTGAACTTCATTTACTAAACTCCAGTAACTAGTGTATGAGTGTAAGACATCAAGTAAAAAATTCAAATGTAATCAGATTTCGCCATGAAAGCAAATAACTTGGCAAGATAAGCCATGAGAGATTTAATTAAACGTCATGTATCAAGACTAAAATCTACCGTAAATGCAACATATTTGTTTAAGAAAATAAAAGAAAATTAGTTCAACACTTACTACCTAAAGCGCTTCAGGTTTAGTGAAGCAGTGGGTATTCCTAGTTTAATATGACCCAATTATCAAAGAAATATAGGTTTTAAAAAACTAACCTTTTATGGGAGGTGGTAAATAAATCTAAAATAACTAGAAACGTCATGTTCCTTTGGTAGTTAAAATATTCTAACTTTTAAACTAAAAAAGTTAAATATACTTTAAATTTAAACCAATTACATAAACCATATATTTTGCCTCTTCGATGTCTTATTTTAGGCATTTCTGACCATGAGTGAGGCAAACTACCTTTTCAATTGTTTTTGTACCATTTACATTTAGGACAGTTATGAAGGACCTGTAAGAAAACTGGGTTATTATTTATAAATCGTGCATGATATTTTATAAATAATTTTTTTTGTTTTAATATCCAAAATATGATAATCGGCAATTTAAAATATAAAGACTAATAGATATAGCCAAAAATATTCCTTTAGGAGCAGATTTTTAAAAGATCATATCAAATTTAAATAGCATAGATAATTTATATTGAAATTTGCATAATTAATAATAACTGACATTCTAACTTAAAGGAAAAATTTTGCTAATATGTACATAGAATTTTATAAACAATTACACAGTAAACTTACCTTTTTAGGACCTTAAATAGATGATCAATCCACCATTCGAAGCCAAATTTTGATAGGCTGCAATCAGAAAAAAACAATTACTTAAAAAAGCAATTTTCTGGTAGTGTCATTTTATGCCTTTATCTTAAAAGAGCTAAGCATACTACGAAATTAAAAGCTTTAAAATACTCGACTAATATACAAAAGATGTTAAATCCCCAAAATAAGTTAAACGTTTATAAGAGGCTTGCTAACGAACCTTTTAGTAAATACTGAACCTAATAGAAAACATTACACCGTTCTTCCTTTTTCTAAAATTCTATATCTAAAATTAATTTTGTTACACTTTTAAGTAATTTTACATAGCAGAACTGTTAGTTATGCTTTATACCAGCTCTGCTCTATATATAGAGAACTACAGACCTATTCTTATAAAGGTGACAGTTTTTACATTTCCCTTAAACAAGTAATTTTTCTGCTTAATTACAATTGAATATTAGAATTACGGTAATTGAAATTTCATCTCAATTTATATGAATGTTCTAAATCTAATATAAAATTTCAGATTTTATAAAACATAAGAGTTAAAGTTTTATAAATAGTTATTTGCAAATTGCTTTAAAAGCTAGCTAGGTACGACAAATTTGACGGTTTCATACACTTACTAACAAGGTTTCCGTATTGCATCAGGGAAATGGCAGCAAATTTCTTCCACTCAAGGTCATTCCATACTACGAGAATAAGTTTATTACTAAATTAACCTATTCGTGAAAAAAAGTCAACTTATAGTTTCCGTATAAGCTCCTACGTCATTTAGGTCCCATGAGAACCTGGTGGAAAAAAAATGAGCATTAGTATGTGCAAATGTTGAGTAAAACCTTAAACTCAAATACCTAAGTCTTCATTTAAAAAATTACAAATAGGCACACCTGTGTAGAGACGTTAACCAAAATCTCTCAAACTAACCTGCAGGTAAATGTCAGCAACCAAAATCAATACCAGCAATAACTTAACTAAAACATAAAAATAGCAGGAGTATGCGAAGTAAACAAGACAAGACCAGAAATATCGGAACGAAAAGGAAGAAAATTAGGAAAATGCAGCTACAAAAAACACCGCAATAGGTAGAAGAAATGAAAAGTACAGCAGATGATATTAGAATAAAAGCCATTTATTGAAAACTAGAATGAAAAATGTTGCTAATGCAGTGGTAACAAGACTAAATCAGAATATATGAAAAATTAGGTATTGGAAAAATTGCAGTACAATGGAAAAGTGGCTATTTAATATACTCATTACGACCTACAGTAATTTCAAATGTGAAAACAGTATTTTGGCTACAACAGACTTATTAATGAGATCAACGGTTTTAGTAGGATAATTTTTTTCGTAGTATTTTTGTTATTGAATTTTCTCAAAATCAATTGCTCTACTGGTGGAGTTTCAACGTTCAGCCTGCTTGCAATTCTTGTTTCTTCATTTTCATACACGAGTTCCGGATAAACCTGGAAGAAATCAAAGCCTGTAATGTACATATTAAATCTTAACTAGTCTATCTTTGCCGGAAGTAGGCCAACTCTTTACCTTAGATATAGCAAGAATTAGCTAAATTGCATTTAAATATTTTATATTCATATTTCACTTTGGATCAGATGAGGTTTTTTTTTATGTATAAAGAAATCAAAAGTATTTTTACGAGGACTTCAATGCTAATTTGTCTCTTATCTTTCAAAATGATATACATTCTCCTTATTCTACCCATCGAAAAACAGTAGTTTCCATTTTTTTTACCCATTGAAAAACCGCAGTTCCAACAATTTTTGTATGAAGCTGAACATCTGAACAACCTGAGAACAGAATTTTACCTAATAATCTTACAAGTTATAAGTGTCCAATCTTACAAGTTATAAGTTTCCAGTTTCAAGTTATATACATTTATAATATAACAAGTTATACATATTCACAATATTAAAAGTTACACATTCATAATGTAACAAGTTAGCCATATTCATAATTCTAAAAGTAAGCCATATTCACGATTCTACAAGTTATCTATATTCCCAATTTTAAGCACATCATGCCAGCACTCACAAATTCTTATCTTTCGTACGATAAATCTTTCCCCGAACAGGCAAATATCTAACGACTTAAAATTAAGAATTTAAAACCAAAGTAAATTAAATAATCTACATTATAAAACAAAATGCAGCAGTGTATGGTCCACTTCATTACAAAAGCCCCAGACACGTTCATATTTATGTCTGGGAATTGGCTAGTTCTCATCAGTGTTAAAAGAATACCTTTTAACCGTAGTTTTCATCACCACGCTGGCCAGTGCGGATTGGTCTGATTGTTTACGGCCTATAGTAAAGGTTTCACCAAGTAACCTTTTTTTCGTTCAATCATAAATTTTAATATTTTTTTTTTCTATATCAATTTGGTTTAAGAGATGTCATGTGCATTTACTTTTATCGCCAAAATATCTGTCAATCAATACACATAAATGCTTTTAAACTTCAAAAAATAGTTACTTTAGCCAGGTACTGATGAACCTTTAATATTAATTAATTACACATCGGTCTTTAATGTATTTATATTTCCCTATCACTATACCGCCTCTGATATACAAGTTGCAGCCAACAAATTAACAAATATAACTTAGAAATAATTATTTTCGCCAGAAATAAGTACTTAAAAATTAGTGCAAAGTCTAATCACTAATTCAAACTATAACTAATTTATATGTTTTACATTTGATTTTAAGGCATTTTTCATTTATCATTTGCATAATAACCACAAAGCTTAACAAATGTTAAAGTAAAGTTTTATCCACCTACCAGTACTGGTAGTTTTGAATTTGTTGGTCAATTTTCAAGTAAACATTCTTAATAATCTGTTTACTCCAGTTCAGCTGAATGAAATGTTCCTTTTAAAGAAAAATTCCGTTTCTTAAGCATCCGTTTATCGTTCAAGATTCAACACCTCACTCAGTATGGCAATTAAAAATCTGGAAAAGAAAATTAGTTTATGTACAATTTCTACCATTCCAAAAGACTTGCCAATGAAGACATTACCACTGAGAATGCAAATTTTTTCTATATTTACCCCAAAAAAAATCTTGAGTAATAAGATTATTTCAATACTAAATATCTTCTACAACTTGTGGCGTAAATATCCAAATAAATATTTTATAAATAATATCTCAATGTGTTTATCCACTTGAACTGCATGTACAAAACTGGGAAAAACACCAACCTACTTGTGTCTGAAGCTGCAGAAATAATTCAGACAAAATGGAAAACATTTAAATCCCATGGTTTATATTTTATAAACTTGCTGCAAAAACACTAATGAGACTGCATTAATTGCATATTCAACTTCTTTAATTGTGCAAACTTCTATACACATTTGTCAATAAAGAAAAGATTGAACTTCATTTACTAAACTCCCGTAAAGAGTATATGAGTCTACTAAGACATCAAGTAAAAAACATTTAAATGTTATGAAATTCGCCATGGAAGCAAATACCTTGGCAAGATAAGTCATGAGAAATTAAGTAAACGTCATGTATCAAGACTAGAATCTACCGTAAATGCAACATCTATGTTTAAGAAAAAAAAAATAGTTCAACACTTACTACCTAAAGGGCTTCAGGTTTAGTGAAGCAGAGGATACTCCTAATTGAATGACCCAATTATCGAAAAAAACATAGGTTTTAAAAAAATAGCCTTTTATGGGAGGTGGTAAATAAATCTAAAATAACTAGAAACTTAATGTTTCTTTGGTAGTTAAGATATTCTAACTTTTAAACTAAAAAAGTTAAATATACTTTAAATTCAAACCAAATACATAAACCATGTATTTTGTCTATTTGATATCTTACTTTAGGCATTTCTGACCATGAGTGAGGCAAACCACCACCTCAATTGTTTTTGTACCAAAAACATTTAAAACAGTTATGAGTCACTTTTTTAAGAAACCTGAGTTTTTGGCCGGGGAATTAGGTAAATTTATTTGTAGCAATAATTTTGGCCAGCAATGCCAAATAAACACAAGCTAACCCAGTTGGAAAAATATATAGTTCGTGAAAATGGCTGGAAATTAAAGTTTCAATTATCTTGTTCATCTACGCCTGATGGTTTTTGCTCCGCCGTGGCTCACTATGCTGGCAAAATTAGCATTACATCACTGCTACTTAGTTCTAGTAAGCAGTACAATGGGCTGTTTATGCTTGCACCCTCGGTCATTATTTCAGGATTATTTTCTTATACATTCACATGAGCAACAATAACTATACACAAAACAGAACATTTTCATCATTACCAATCACGGAAATTAATTATACATATTCAAGGGATTGTACATCCCTCGTGGATAAGTATGTTAATAGTGATATTGAATCTGAATGGGGATGGGTAGAAAACTGGATGTTTCGGATCATTGAACTTGTGCATACTGTAAATATTTGGAATCTCGTAATATATTAAAACCTCTGGTAATTAAGTAAAAAAAAAATAAAGCCGGCAAATTCCAATACAAGGAAGTCATGCGCAAAATCTCTTAATCAGTCTCATGGTTGTAAACATTGAACCTAGCAAGAAAGACTTCCAATTTTAATCGACCGATATGGAAGGCATTATGCCCCAACCTTCATTAAGAAGAACAATGCCAAAATAACTAGCACACTCCAATTTCTTAGAATTCCTCTTTCGCTAATAATTATAGTACCATGTCAAACTTAATTTTTCATTTACATGCCTTTGAACACAAAGCACAGAGAAGATTCCATTAGAAAAAGAAATTTTAAATAAAAACCAACAAAAGTACTAAGATTGCTTACAAAACCTCCATAAGTATGTAGCCAGTGTCACTAAGCCTTCACAAGTGATTAAGCAGTCACAAGCCTTCACAAGTTTTTAACCAGTACCAAACCTTCACTAGTGTGTAACCACAGTCACCAAACCTCACAGGTGTGTTGCCACAGTCACTAAACCTTCAAAAGTATATAACCAATTACAAACCTTCACTAGTGATTAACCACAGTCACTAAACCTTCACTAGGGTGTAACTACAATCACTAAACCTTCACTTATGTGTTATCACAATCACTAAACTTTCACTAGTGTGTAACCAGGGTCATTAAACCTTCACTAGTGTGTAACCAGGGTCACTAAACCTTCACTAGTGTGTAACCAGGGTCACTAAACCTTCACTAGTGTGTAACCAGGGTCACTAAACCTTCACTAGTGTGTAACCAGGGTCACTAAACCATCACAAGTGTGTAACCAGGGTCACTAAACCATCACAAGTGTGTAACCAGGGTCACTAAACCATCACAAGCGTGTAACCAGGGTCACTAAACCTTCACAAGTGTGTAACCAGGGTCACAAAACCTTCACAAGTGTGTAACCAGGGTCACTAAACCTTCACAAGTGTGTAACCAGGTCACTGAACATTCAAAAGACAAACCAGAGCCACTAAACATTAACCCTTGTATGATATAAACATTCACATTTCTGTAAGCAGGGTCACTTTTTAACAAATGTCACTAACCATTCGGTCACTAAACATTCACATTTATGTAAGCAGAATCACTTTGTAACAAACGCCAACCGCCGTTCACATCTGTGTAACATGCGCCACCCGCCGTTCACATCTGTGTAACAAGCGCCACGCGCCGTTCACATCTGTGTAACAAGCGCCACCCGCCGTTCACATCTGTGTAACAAGCGCCACCCGCCGTTCACATCTGTGTAACAAGCGCCACCCGCCGTTCACATCTTGTGTAACAAGCGCCACCCGCCGTTCACATCTTGTGTAACAAGCGCCACCCGCCGTTCACATCTTGTGTAACAAGCGCCACCCGCCGTTCACATCTTGTGTAACAAGCGCCACCCGCCGTTCACATCTGTGTAACAAGCGCCACCCGCCGTTCACATCTGTGTAACAAGCGCCACCCGCCGTTCACATCTGTGTAACAAGCGCCACCCGCCGTTCACATCTGTGTAACAAGCGCCACCCGCCGTTCACATCTGTGTAACAAGCGCCACCCGCCGTTCACATCTGTGTAACAAGCGCCACCCGCCGTTCACATCTGTGTAACAAGCGCCACCCGCCGTTCACATCTGTGTAACAAGCGCCACCCGCCGTTCACATCTGTGTAACAAGCGACACCCGCCGTTCACATCTGTGTAACAAGCGACACCAACCGTTCACATTTGTGTAACAAATGACTAACCGTTCACATTTGTGTAACAGACGCCACCTATTCACATTTGTGTAACAGACGCCACCTATTCACATTTGTGTAACAGATGCCACCTATTCACATTTGTGTAACAGACGCCACCTCTTCACATTTGTTTTAACAGACGCCACATCTTCACATTTGTTTAACAGACGCCACATATTCACATTTGTTTAACAGACGCCACATCTTCACATTTGTTTAACAGACGCCACATCTTCACATTTGTTTAACAGACGCCACATCTTCACATTTGTTTAACAGACGCCACATCTTCACATTTGTTTAACAGACGCCACCAATTCACATTTGGGTAAATTTACAGTTTCATCCATTATGGGGAAACTGGAATAAGAATATATTTGTTGCATCAGAAATAGTGTAGTTTCAACGAATTTAACGTTTATTTTGACTGCAAACCCTCCGATTTAGAGATTTGCTAGGTAATTGGAGTTAAAACAACAAGTTGTTCCAGAATACAGAAAGACCCTACTTCATCCCAACAATTATGGGGGACACCAGGTGGGAACCGGGGTTTTGGGTGGGGGCGGGGCGTCAAATGATATTTACAATAAATGAATACTTATCCTTCCACCACCCCTCCCCCTATACCCCTATCTAGCCCTACCGGGGGGCGGACCCCTGCGACCCCCCCTTAAGGCCACAGTGATTTTCAGGGCACTACTGAACCTAAGAAAACCCACCTAACCTAGCATAGGGGCCCTGTATCCCTACCTAGGCCTACCGGGGGGGGGGGGGGGGGGTCGACCCCCCCTTAAGGCCACAGTGATTTTCGGGACACTACCGAACCTAATACAACCACCTAACCTAGGGCCCTGTACCCCTAACTAGGCCTAGCCCCTACGACCCCCCCCCCCTTTTACAGCCACTACCTAACACATCCATCAAACCAAATCCAAAGTGATGGTACTGCTGTATACATCGTTATACTCTCACAATTATAATATACTCTATAAATTAATGAAGCTTACCTTAAACTGTTGGTTCATAAAGATGTGCTGTTGCTTTGAGGAAAACGTGAAGCCGTTGGGAAGGTTCCTTGGCATGCAGGACAATTTTTATTTTGTAAAATTAAATTGTGTCTTTGGCACAAATGCACTAGTTTTTCAACAAATTCATTGTAAGTTAGGAAACAGTCATGACAAGAAGATGGAATTTCAACTTCTTGTGCAACATGAGATGACGTGCTTTCTATGGACTCCATGTCTAAGAACGAAATGAAATGCCTGGGAAGATAATGTATTGTCGCGCAGTTGTATTGTCGCGCTGTGATTGGCCAAACATGTATGACGTCATAGTGGACAGGCGCTGTGATTGGCCAAACGTGTAAGACTTCATAGTGGACTAGTTTGTCAGCGGATTATAGTGGTTACAGGGCTCATTTAAGCAAATACAAGACACAGTCAACAATAACAACAGACTTAGAAAAAATCTGGGAGGAAGACAAGAGTAGCGTGAGTTTCATCGTCGATATATAAAGAACTAGGCATTTGCGACAGATAATATTTTACAGAAATACTACAAAAGACTTGCTTTACTCGGGAAATATATTATTATAATAGATTTCCCATAATGGATGAAACTATAATAATACGCACATTTGTGTAACAGACGCCACCAATTCACATTTGCATAACAAACGCCACAAATTCACATTTGTGTAACAGACGCCACCTATTCACATTTGTGTAACAGACGCCACCTATTCACATTTGTGTAACAGACGCCACCTATTCACATTTGTGTAACAAGCGCCACCTATTCACATTTGTGTAACAAGCGCCACCTATTCACATTTGTGTAACAAGCGCCACCTATTCACATTTGTGTAACAAGCGCCACCTATTCACATAGGTGTAACAAGCGCCACCTATTCACATAGGTGTAACAAGCGCCACCTATTCACATAGGTGTAACAAGCGCCACCTATTCACATAGGTGTAACAAGCGCCACCTATACACATGTGTAACAAGCGCCACCTATTGACATTTGTGTTACAAGCGCCACATTCACAATTGTTTAACAAGCGCCACCTATTCACATTTGTGTAACAAATGACACCTATTCACATTTTCATTATTATTATTACTAGCCAAGCTACAATCCTAGTTGGATAAGCAAGATGCTATAAGCCCAAAAGCTCCAACAGGGAAAAATAGCCCAGTGAGGGAAGGAAATGAGGAAAAAAATAAATGAAGAGAATAAATTAACAAATTATTTTAAACAATAGCAGCATCAAAACAGATATGTCCTATGTAAACTATTACCAACCTCAAAAAACAGATACGTCATATATAAACTATAAAAAGACTTGTCAGCCTGGTCAACATAAAAACTTGCTCCAACTTTGAACTTTTAAAGTTCTACTAATGCAACTACCCAATTAGGAAGATAATTCCACAACTTGGTAACAGCTGGAATAAAACTTCTAGAATAATGTGCAGTATTGAGCCTCATGATGGGGAAGGCCTGGTTATTAGAATTAACTGCCTGCCTAGTATTATTCACAGTTGTGTAACAAACGCCACCTATTCCCATTCGTGTAACAAACGCCACCTATTCCCATTCGTGTAACAAACGCCACCTATTCACATTCTTGTAACATGTCACTAGACATTGACATTTGTGTAAAAGGTCACTAAACAGACATTTGTGTAACCAACGTCACTAAACAGACATTTGTGTAACCAACGTCACTAAACATTGACATTTGTGTAACCAACGTCACTAAACATTGACATTTGTGTAACCAACGTCACTAAACATTGACATTTGTGTAACCAACGTCACTCAACATTGACATTTGTGTAACCAACGTCACTAAACATTGACATTTGTGTAACCAACGTCACTCAACATTGACATTTGTGAAACCAACGTCACTCAACATTGACATTTGTGAAACCAACGTCACTCAACATTGACATTTGTGAAACCAACGTCACTCAACATTGACATTTGTGTAAGCAACGTCACTCAACATTGACATTTGTGTAAGCAACGTCACTCAACATTGACATTTGTGTAAGCAACGTCACTCAACATTGACATTTGTGTAAGCAACGTCACTCAACATTGACATTTGTGTAAGCAACGTCACTCAACATTGACATTTGTGTAAGCAACGTCACTCAACATTGACATTTGTGTAAGCAACGTCACTCAACATTGACATTTGTGTAAGCAACGTCACTCAACATTGACATTTGTGTAACAAACGTCACTCAACATTGACATTTGTGTAACAAACGTCACTCAACATTGACATTTGTGTAACAAACGTCACTCAACATTGACATTTGTGTAACAAACGTCACTCAACATTGACATTTGTGTAACAAACGTCACTCAACATTGACATTTGTGTAACAAACGTCACTCAACATTGACATTTGTGTAACAAACGTCACTCAACATTGACATTTGTGTAACAAACGTCACTCAACATTGACATTTGTGTAACAAACGTCACTCAACATTGACATTTGTGTAACAAACGTCACTCAACATTGACATTTGTGTAACAAACGTCACCAAACATTGACATTTGTGTAACAAACATCACTAAACATTGACATTTGTGTAACAAACGACACTAAACATTGACATTTGTTTAACAAAAGTCTCTAAACATCCAGATTTGTGTAGCAAACGTCAATAAACATCCAGATTTATGTAACAAACGTAACTAAACATCCAGATTTGTGTAACAAACGTAACTAAACATCCAAATTTGTGTAACAAACTTCACTAAACATCCTTATTTTTGTAACAAACGTCACTAAACATTGACATTTGTGTAAAAAACTTCACTAAACATCCAGAATTGTGTAACAAACGTCACTAAACATACATATTCTTGTAATAAACGTCACTAAACACCCACATTTGTGTAAAGAACGTCACTAAACACTGACTTTGGTAACACGTCACTAAACACCCACATTTGAGAAACAAACTCCACTAAACATTGACATTTTTGGGTAAATTTACAGTTTCATCCATTATGGGGAAACTGGAATAAAAATATATTTGTTGCATCAGAAATAGTGTAGTTCCAACGAATTTAACGTTTATTTTGACCGCAAACCATCCGATTTGGAGATTTACTAAGTTGTTCTAGAATGCAGAAAGACCCTACTTCATCCCAACAATTATGGGGGACACCAGGTGGGAACCGGGGTTTTGGGTGGGGGGGGGGGGGCCGCGTCAAATGATATTTGCAATAAATGAATACTTATCCTTCCACCACCCCTCCCCCTATACCCCTACCTAGCCCTACCAAGGGGGGGGGGGGGGGCTCTGCCCCCCCTTAAGGCCACAGTGATTTTCAGGGCACTACTGAACCTAATAAACCTACCTAACCTAGCCTAGGGGCCCTGTACCCCTACCTAGGACTACTGGGGGGGGCTCCGCCCCCCCTGCGACCCCCCCCTTAAGGCCAGAGTGAATTTCGGGACACTACCGAACCTAATACAACCACCTAACCTAGGGCCCTGTACCCCTACCTAGGCCTAGCCACTGCGAGGGCCCCCCCCCCCCCCTTACAGCCACTACCTAACACATCCATCAAACCAAATCTAAAGTGATGGTACTGCTGTATACATCGTTATACTATCACCATTATAATATACTCTATAAATTAATGAAGCTTACCTTAAACTGTTGGTTCATCAAGATGTGCCGCTGCTTTGAAGAAAACGTGAAGCCGTTGGGAAGGTTCCTTGACATGCAGGACAATTTTTATTTTGTAAAATTAAATTGTCTCTCTGGCACAAATCCACTAGGTTTTCAATATTCCCCGAATAACTTACAACAAATTCCTCTTAAGTTAGGAAACAGTCAGGACAAGAAGATGGAATTTCAACTTCTTGTGCAACATGAGGACGTGCTTGCTATAGCCTCCATTTCTAAGAAAGAAATGAAATGCATGGGAAAGATTATGTATTGTCGCGCTGTTGTATTGTCGCGCTGTGATTGGCCAAACATGTATGACGTCATAGTGGATAGGCGCTGTGATTGGCCAAACGTGTAAGACTTTATAGTGGACTAGTTTGTCTGCGGATTATAGTGGTTACAGGGCTCATTTAAGCAAATACAAGACACAGTCAACAATAACAACAGACTTAGAAAAAATCTGGGAGGAAGACATGAGTAGCGTGAGTTTGATCGTCGATATATAAAGAACTAGGCATTTGCGACAGATAATATTTTACAGAAATACTACAAAAGACTTGCTTTACTCGGGAAATATATTATAATAGATTTCCCATATTGGATGAAACTAAATTTTCCCATTTTTGTAACAAACGTCCTTAAACATCCACATTTGCGTAACAAGCATCACTAAACATCCACATTTGTGTAACAAATGTCACTAACCACCCACATTTGTGTAACAAACTTCCCTTATTCACATTTGTGTAACCAACCTGGCTTATTCATATTTACATATGTAATCAAAGTCACTTAACATCTACATGTGTAATCAAAGTCACTCCACATTAACGTTTGTGTAACCATCGTCATTTAGCATTTAACATTTGCGTAACCAGTGTGACTTAACATGTAACCTTTTTGTAACCAAAGTAATCCATTAACATGTGTAACCAAAGTCCCTTAACACATGTTATACATGTATAACAAAGTCACTTAACTTCAACATTTATAACCAAGGTCCCTCAACATTCACTTTTGGGTAGCCAAAGTCAACCTTCACTTTTGGGTAGCCAAAGTCACAGCATTCACTTTTGGGTAGCCAAAGTCACAGCATTCACTTTTGGGTAGCCAAAGTCACAGCATTCACTTTTGGGTAGCCAAAGTCACAGCATTCACTTTTGGGTAGCCAAAGTCACAGCATTCACTTTTGGGTAGCCAAAGTCACAGCATTCACTTTTGGGTAGCCAAAGTCACAGCATTCACTTTTGGGTAGCCAAAGTCACAGCATTCACTTTTGGGTAGCCAAAGTCACAGCATTCACTTTTGGGTAGCCAAAGTCACAGCATTCACTTTTGGGTAGCCAAAGTCACAGCATTCACTTTTGGGTAGCCAAAGTCACAGCATTCACTTTTGGGTAGCCAAAGTCACAGCATTCACTTTTGGGTAGCCAAAGTCACAGCATTCACTTTTGGGTAGCCAAAGTCACAGCATTCACTTTTGGGTAGCCAAAGTCACAGCATTCACTTTTGGGTAGCCAAAGTCACAACATTCACTTTTGGGTAGCCAAAGTCACAACATTCACTTTTGGGTAGCCAAAGTCACAACATTCACTTTTGGGTAGCCAAAGTCACAACATTCACTTGTGTGTAACCAAAGTCACAACATTCACTTGTGTGTAACCAAAGTCACAACATTTACTTTTGTGTAACCAACGTCATAACCTTTACTTTTGTGTAACCAAAGTCACAACATTTACTTTTGTGTAACCAAAGTCACAACATTTACTTTTGTGTAACCAAAGTCACAACATTTACTTTTGTGTAACCAAAGTCACAACATTCACTTTTGTGTAGCCAAAGTCACAACATTCACTTTTGTGTAGCCAAAGTCACAACATTCACTTTTGTGTAGCCAAAGTCACAACATTCACTTTTGTGTAGCCAAAGTCACAACATTCACTTTTGTGTAACCAAAGTCACAACATTCACTTTTGTGTAGCCAAAGTCACAACATTCACTTTTGTGTAGCCAAAGTCACAACATTCACCACTTTTGTGTAGCCAAAGTCACAACAAACTTTTGTGTAGCCAAAGTCACAACATTCACGTTTTGTGTAGCCAAAGTCACAACATTCACTTTGTGTAGCCAAAGTCGCAACATTCACTTTTGTGTAACCAAAGTCAATATTCACTTTTGTTTAACCAAAGTCACAACATGCAATGCTTGAATTAAGTTTGAAATTGGGGTATATTTAATTTGGTGCTAGTTTGTCGAAACCAAGGACTTGACTACGTCGATATATGAAAATTTTCTCGTAATCTTCAGCACTAAAAAGTGTAGTAGGAGTAGCTGCATGAAATTGGTACCGAAGTCAATGTAATTATATCAAAGCCCTATGTATAAGTAAGTTTAGGTTAAAAAGTATAAAGATCAGTAAGATTTGATTCTTGTCCTTATAGACTAGGTTCTGTAAAAAAGGCATTCAACGTTTGATTAAAATTACTAAATTCACTTTTAGCCAAAATAAGATTACTTCAATCAATACACCAGTTGCTACAGCAACACAGCCAAAACTACGATTAAAATCTCTGGGGAAAAAAAAACACAATTGCAAAGGAAATCAGATTTTTACATTTGGATTTTTATCTTATCAACTAGAAGTATGCTAAAAATTCACAACAGCCCAAAAGGACCACCGAATCATCGAAAACATTTCACGCAAAAACTCAAAAGAAATACTGCAAAAGAAAACATCACTTTTAGAAGATGTCAAACAAATTTCAGTCCCAAGAACCCTCGCAATGGCAACTAACACTATAGAGCTGCATGAAGAAGTTTTCCCCAGTTTTGTACTACAACGAATGTAGCCGAAAACAGTTTCACAGGATGTACTAAAACCTTCATAATAGAGAACCAAGTCATAAAAAAATATATTCGTTTTATTGCATTTTACGTTTTCTGGCTAGGAATCTCAAGGCAAAGTTTAGTTAAGCCAAGAACATTTTAAAAGTCCATAAGAGAACTTTTATTTGTACAACATACACATGAAACCGCTTTTCAAGTATGGAGGACAGTATAGGGGACAGTGAGAAAAGTATAGAATTTGGACAGTTTGACACGGCGAAGTCAGCATAAGATCAAATTTGTAACACAAGCACTTGCAATTAAATACAATAAATCTTTGAAAAAGAATACTTACATATAATAGCCGCGATTGACTCTGACATCCTCAACCCGATGACATAAATGGCCACAAAGTTCTGAACAGCCTGAAGTTTCAGAATGTGGAACTTTGAAAATCAAGGAAGAAGAAATCCTTGTTCTGTCGTCCTTTGGAGACAGGTGGCTCCACCTGTATTTGGTCTTCATGACCATTATTGCTAATGCAAATCTTAACTTTTTTTATATAGAATTATCCATTAGAAGCATTGTTATTTATACTGAAGAACATTGTTTCATTATTATTATAAAAAAAAATTCACATTCGATTAAACTAATAAAACGGTTTGAGCTTCTTACGTAATACAAAAATTATCAAATTTGAATTTTTTTTCCCTTTTTTTTGTGAGTAGCAGGATAACACCAAAGTCATGAGTTAAATAAGAAAGAGAAAATGCAATGGATCACTGGGCAAGATCTACTTCCTAATCTGGTACATTTTGCTATTTGCTTTAACATGTATGGGATACAAGTATCATTTCAATAATTTCAGTACTCGTATAGAAAGTTCAAGAAAAGTTTTTTTTTTTTCATCAATTTAGTACCATTGTTTACGCCGTTTTTTAAATGAAGATGTGGTAAAACGCCCATAATCAACCATATGCAGATTTGTGCTTATATTCGTTACATGGATACAACTGCGTTTACCTAAAACTTTTACAGTGACATATTCTGATAACAATTGGACAATGTAAATGTCTAGATATAAAGACAGTTGCTACTAGATAGGAGAGAGTTTATTTACTTTTTTTTCACTATTATGTTTTGAGATTTTGTCAACCAAAGCCTTTATTTCATTCACGAAATAATCCCATTTGTCCATCCGTTTTCTTTGCTTGTTAATGAATTAAAAAAAATGGTTCTAAATAGAGAATTTAAGCAGACACTAATGAATTCATTGATTTACTCATAACTAAAATTTCAAGCAAAATACAACTAATTGATAACTATATACAATATGCAAATAGGTAAATAACAAAACGTTCATATGGAATGATAAAGCAATAGTTTATAAACTGTACCTCTTAATTCTAAACTAAGTATTTTTACTCATATTTCGTTTGATAGCTCAAACTTCTGACACCCAACCCCACTTTGCATTAAGAAACATGTACAGGTAAAAAATCATTGCAAAGTTATGTAACTTTGGGTAGTACCTCAACAACCCCGTCCCCCAATTATATGTTTCATTTTATAAATCAATTATAGCATGATACTTGGAATGTTTTACTTGTAGGTTACATATTTTTAAGGCAAAGGGGGAAAAATAGGAATTTTGATGCAACTTATGGCTGTCAATCGTTCCCAAATGTCACACCCATGACACTTAACCATAACATCCACTCATTCTCTCGCACCCGAAGGCGTTACCTGATTTTTGAAAAGCTCCTCTAATTATGTTTCACTTGTTTATCTAGAAGGAAACTTAATTACAACTTTAAGTTAGTTCTCCAAGAATAAATATGAAAAAAAACCTGCCTAAACCTACAAGGTAAGGTGAGAGGTAGAAATGACAAAATTATTATTATATATCACATTTACTGTGTATTACTCACTGTTAGAGACGGTAGTTGCTGACAATGTTATCGTAATTTTTGTTAAGGCTGCTGTGTTGATTTTTGTGAAAAATAAAAACAATTCCTATTTTGATTAAATATTTAGTTTGTCACTGTTGACCTATTTGTTAATTTCACACTATATTAATACTTACCTGCTACTCAATGGCCTAATGATAACATATCTATTTTTAACTTCCGGTAGCCTATTTTTATGGAGAGAAAATAATGCTTTTTACCAAATAAAATATAATCAAGTTGGGCTGTGAAACAATATTAATATTCTACTGTAAATGTTGGATTGTAACTGTGTAGACTTATGTTCTACTGACTTACCCTGAAATTACCGTATTTCGGGAAGTCCAATTTTTGCAGGCAGAAAGATTCTGTTATCATCACATATCATTTAATTCTATCATCTGAAGACAATTCATTGACTCTTCAACGAAACAGACTGCGTTAGATCCTCCTTTCATATATAAGGAAGATAGGTGGGCTCCTAACTGGACCACTTAAAAGATAGGAAATTTCACCGATATTGTACCCAGCTACTGACGTAATTTTAGTTTAACCTTAAATCTTCCTTTGTAATACAAAAGAAAATGGGACATTTAATTAGGATACCCCAGGTACTGTACTATATACTGTAATTATACTATATATGCAAATAAGTACATTTTCGTACTGGAAATATACCCATGCTGGTACACTCGCTTTTTGTCTACTGTAAGTGAACGTATAACTGTCTTGTGAATGTCTTGTAACTAAACAATAACTGGGATCCTGGTTAACAACTGACACTACGGCAAAGATTAGTTGAAAGAATTTCAATCTTCCACTTCACAAGTTTTTCATAAAATAAAGGGTATTTTGCTTACATAACAGAGGGAGAAACATTCTTTTTTATCCAACTATACATAATTTTATTTAAAAAAAAAAAGTACTTTACAGGTTTTTATAAACGTAAGTATGGACGACGGAGAAAATTCTCTGTCGCAAAAGAACCTCCGTTGTCTGTCGTCTGCAGTTTGTAGACGAAAACCAGGACCGACTTAATTCTAAGTGGGTCCTGACGAGAACAGAGCATATCCCAATATTGATATCTAGTGTCTAAGCTTGGGGTGTCGGTGGTGAAGAATATAAGGCCTCCTGTACGGAACGACGCCATTGCCAGGTCACTAGAGAAAGAGGTGTGAATGTACATGGTAATGTAAGAACAGACTAAAGTACCTCTTACACAATCAGTGATAAAGGCTAGATTCCCATAGACTTCATTGGTTGGGTAAAGAATGAAGGGGGAGGGGCTAATATCAGGGTACGGATGAAACTTCTCAGTGAAATATCGTAAGAGTGATGTATTTGATATACGACAATGGGCTCTATTATTCATTTGTGAAATATACGAATGATTTCAAATTCCACATGGTTTATATTTGTAAATGACGTATCCAGGTCATCGTTCATCCTGTATATGTCAGGGCAAATTTCGACGTCGAGTGACGTCATCGTAGTGAGTCGGCAGAATTGAACTTGGATGACGAGAGTTTGGTTAAAATCCCTTTCAAGGTTCTAAACATACACACATACACACACACACACACACACACACACATATATATATATATATATATATATATATATATATATATATATATATATATATATATATATACATATATATATATATATATATATATATATATATATATATATATATATATATATATGTATATACAATATATATATATATAAATATATATATATATATATATATATATATATATATATATATATATATATTCATATACATATATAGAGATAGATAGATATATAG
>NC_090726.1:13827411-13829911 GCF_036898095.1 Palaemon carinicauda | reverse complement strand
TTGAAATTTCAATAGCATATGCACACAAACATAAACGCACCTTTACACACATGAACTCTAATACTCACACCTTCTGGTCACCAGCTAAAAATTTTCATCCTAATTTGCTAAATTTTTTTTAGCTTTTTATGCTTATTTACGATCTGCATATAAATCTGTGTCATCGTTAAGTTACCACTTATTTTTTCATTATCATTAGTGTTAATACTACATAGTGTTCTAGAAGTTTTATTCGAACTGGGATCAGATTGTGCAAAGATCTTCCTAATCTGGCGAGATCGGTGGAATTTTATGCATTTAAACTTGTTGAAAATATTTTTATGTTTGTATATGACCTAATTTTTTTGACGTTCATATTGATATTAAAAGATTTCATATTGTTTTATTCATTACTTCTTACATACATTTTTTTTCTATTTACTTTCCTCAATGGCCACTTTTCATCTTAGAGCCCATAGGTTTGTGTCATAGGTTTTTCCAACGAGGATATATCTTGGCTAATAATAATAATAATAATAATAATAATAATAATAATAATAATAATAATAATAATAATAATAATAATAATAATAATAATAATAATAATAACTAATATCAAAATATCAGGGTAAAAAAAAATGAAATATGTCAAATGAACACTTTCAGACTGAAAGAGAAAACGGTAGATGTAACCTAAATATAGAAATATTGAATATTGACTCAGTTGGGGGACTGCATACAAATTTTAAATGAAGAGCTCTGGCAGAATATATATCATTGCCTGGCTTGCTTTGGAGAAGGGAATAGAATGAAACTGAAGGATTATTTGAATTAGAAATAAAGTTACAAGGAGAGAGAGAGAGAGAGAGAGAGAGAGAGAGAGAGAGAGAGAGAGAGAGAGAGAGAGAGAGAGAGAGAGTGAGAGAGAGAGAGAGAGTTTGAAAACCATATATGATATGATATCAATGAAAAGCAATAGATTTAGAAAAAATCTATTTCCTATAGTTGTATAATATAATAAGAATTTTAGGTAAATTGATATTATTGATGAAGCTTCTAAGTTACAAGGGAGAGAGAGAGAGAGAGAGAGAGAGAGAGAGAGAGAGAGAGAGAGAGAGAGAGAGAGAGAGAGAGAAGAGAGAGAGAGAGAGAGAGAGAGGGTGGGTTTGAATGCCATATATCTAATGGAAATGGAGAAATAATGGAAATAAAAATATATAGATTCAGAAAAAAATTTATTTCCTATAATTGTAAAAATGTGATAAGACTTTATGGGTAAATTGATATTATAGATAAAGCTTCTTGCCTTTCATTGTTTATTGGGTTCGGGTATCATGGTAAGGGGAGCACCAGAATATAAATTAATCACTCGGGTGATAAGATTATTGATGCTTGATATAATATGAAACGGGACAGAGTAATGTTTTATGTGACTGAGTTAATCTTGCTAATGACCTTTTATAGGAAGAAGTAATATAAATGTGTTTCAATAGAAACAGGAAACTTCTAAAGTTTCTATTTCTATTTTCAATAAAGATAGACAGCAAACTAAAGAAAAAATGTTATGTGGACTTGAGGAATGAGTCAAAAATGGGAAAGGGACAGAAAATCCATTATTGGTAAGTTGAAGGAAGAGATTTTACGATATGGTAAGTGTGAGACAATCGAAAGAAAGGAAATATCAAGAGCTTTTAAATAAAAGTTTATGTTTCAAAGTAGGAGGGAGTTTATAGACCAAAACATTTAATTAGCAAACGACTCTTTTACTGAAAAAATAAAGTATTGCAGGGAAATTAAAGACAGGAGGTTTCTGGTAAAAGCTTCCCAGGAAAGTTTTGGAATCAGGAAGAGAGTTGAGGAGAAAATAAATTAGCTAATTCCTTAAGCTTTTCCAAGAAGAGAAAGCTGAGAGTAAAGTTGACTAAGAATAACGGTATTTGGTTAAAAGACAACACGTACCTCAATCCAAGGTTCATATGGAAATTAGCAAGATAAAAAGTTGATTTGTTCATGTAGTTGGTGATTTAGCTTTTCTATAAGAGAAAATCAGAGGGAAAAATCGTATATAATATGTTGAAATTTATCATAATAATGTGTGTAGAATGTGTAACTGCAGTGGGAGTGAAATTGGAGAAATCTAAAATTATAGAGACAAATAGGTTATTTTTTTATTATTGGTGGAGAGGTAGATCCGTGTTAATTGAGGGTTTAATCTAGCGTAAATAACGAAATTTAGATGACATATTTGAGCAAAACAATACCTATAGGTACTGGATAGCTGAGTTTGGGAATGGGAAATATGATGATGATGATGATGATGAAGATTATTATTATTATTATTATTATTATTATTATTATTATTATTATTATTATTATTATTATTATCATTATTATTACGGTGTTCGTTAATAAAAAGTAATATTGCTATCATCATTATTGTTGTTATCTTAATTTTAATTATTATTGTTGTCACGAGTCCAAGCCGTCTAATTTGAAAATGAGATTGTTGTAAAAACATGGG
>NC_090726.1:13799911-13812411 GCF_036898095.1 Palaemon carinicauda | reverse complement strand
TCTTCTTTACGCCTTCCAGGTGGACCTGTCAAACGAGGTTTTTCAATAAGATTCCGAAGGCATGCGCTGGACTTAAACCAACAACCCCTCCAATGCCCATATCATGGTCCTTGGACAAAGTCTTGCACTACGCTTCGAACTTGAACAACGAAGATTGTACCCTAAAGGATCTAACACAGAAAGTGATATTCTTGTTCGCTATAGCCTTAGTGAAATAGTGGCCCTATCTAGAGACGAGGGCCATATTCAGTTCACAGAAGAGGGAGAACTGAATCTTTTTCTCGATCCTACCTCACTCGTCAAAAACAAGCTTCTCACCAAAAGGTGGGTTCCTTGGAGAATCTGTTCTCTGAAGGAAGATGTCTCTCTATATCCGGTAGAAAATCTCATATATCTAGTAAGGGCCTTACTAGATTCGGATTAAAAAATATGGAAATTTTCCAAGAAAATATCATATATCTTCTATAATTTTAGTCGGAGAGCGAAAAAATGCGATGACATGGCATTAATATTTGCAGTTTTAGCCTGACATTACCTCCACCCACAATATGTCCCAAGTAAGTAACTGTAGCTTCACCAAAAATAAATTTTTGTAAATTTATTGTTAAGTGGGCTTCTCTTAATCTATCAAAGAGCATATTCAAACGTTTCATAAGCTCTTCTCATGAATATCTTATCACCAATATATCATCTAGATATGCAAATACTCCCTCTAGACCCTGAATAGTGTAGTTAATTATACGTTGAAATGTGGATGGGGCATTTGTTAAACCAAAAAGCATTACTTCACACTAGAATAATCTAAAAGGAGTTATGAAAGCCGATATAAGCTTGGTTCTAGATGTTAACTTCACCTGATAATACCCCTTGCGGAGATCTATCTTAGCTACATACTTTGCTTGGCCCACAGGGTCTATAAGGTAATTTAGACAGGGTAAAGGGTAACTATCCTTAAAGTAGTAGAATTCATTCTCTTGTAGTCTGTACACAGTTGCATTTTGCCATCCTCCTTTGGTACCAATGGACATGAGGACGCCATTGGTGACTTGCTTGGTTTAGCTAAACCGGCTCTCAGAAGATATTCCACTTCTTCTTTCATCACTAGTTTCTTGGCCGGGCTGATGCGATAAGGGTGTTGTCGTATGAGAGCAGTTCATGGTAGAAGTTCGATGTCATGGGTGAGGACTGTACACTGACCTGGATTTTCCCCATAAAGTTCTGGGTAAATGTAAATAAGATTTTGAAGTCCTTCTGATTGAAAAGGAGAAAGATGTTGACACGAGTTTTCAAATTCTTTAAGAGCAGCACAATTATCTACCAAGCCCCACGAATATTATCATTATTATTATTATTACTAGCCAAGTTATAACCCTAGTTGGAAAAGCAAGATGCTATAAGCCCAAGGGCTCCAACAGGGAAAAATAGTCCAGTGAAGAAAGGAATTAAGGAAATAAATAAATGATAAGAATAAATTTCCAATATATCATTAGATGAATTCAGGTTAACTTACTTCAGGTTTCTCGTCCTTGACCTTAACATTAACATTTACAATTTTGTCTCCATAACTAGTTTCAGAATTCCTGGAATGATACCTTTTAAGCAGATTGGCATGGATAATTTGAGTACTTTTCCTAATATCAGTGGTTTCAATCACATAGGTATGGTTATTGACATTTTAACTACTTTATATGGACCAAAGAATTTGGAGGAAAATGGGGATCCAGGGATAGGAAAATATGCTAACACAAGATATCCTGGCTTGAACTTCCTAATTTTAGTTTTTTGATCATAACTATTTTTCATTTTAATCTGAGCTTTCCTTAAGTTTTCACTGGCTATTTTACGGACTCTGGAAAGGATTTCTTTAAAGCTATTCAAATATTGTTGAACAGTTACAGTCTTATTAGAGTCTGGGGGCTTTAACCATTCATCTTTAATTAATGCAAGGGGTCCTCTTAATAATCTCTCATATACCATTTCAAAAGGAGAAACACCAAGGGATTCCTGGGGGGACTCACGTATAGCAAACAACAAAAACTTTACTCCTTCATCCCTATCAAGATTGTTCTCTAAACAAAACTTTTTTTAACATACTTTTAAATGATTGGTGCCATCGTTCAAGGACGCCCTGAGATTCTGGATGATATGCAAATGATAAGCTGTTTTGTATTTAATTCCTTAAGTATTTCTGAAAAGTTTACTTGTAAAGTTAGAACCACGATCAGTTTGGATATCCTTGGGGATCCCGTAAGTAGTAAAGAAACTTAAAAGATGTTTAGCAATATTTTTGGCAGATATATTCTTAAGTGGAATGGCCTCTGGAAAACGAGTACTGGGACACATAAGATTTAATAAATATTGGTTACCATCTTTCGTCTTGGGCAAGGGTCCAACACAGTCTATTACTAATTTCTCAAAGGGCTCATGTGGAACTAGTATAGGCTGTAAAGGGGCTTTAGGAATTACTTGGTTAGGTTTGCCAGCTATTTGGCATACATGAAATGACTTTATGAAATATCCTACGTCTTTCCTCAAATTAGGCCAATAGAACTTATCAAGTATTCTATCGTAAGTTTTGTGTTGTCCTAAATGACCACCTGGTCCATCGTGTGCAATTTCCATTATATGAGTGCGTACTGAAGAAGGAACAACAATTTAGTATTTCTCACTCCAGGTATTAAGATTTGAATAGTTAGAAGGACGGTAAAAACGCATTAGGATACCATTACTATGATAAAATGAAGGGAATTTGTTCAAATATTTTATATCAACAGCCTTATCATGCAAACAAGATAAAGATTGATCTGACCTCTGGGCAGCTATTAGTTTATCTCTTGACATTACCTTTGCTAAGAAATCACTATCTACTTCAAAGTCATTTACCTTTTCTCCTGTTTGGGACCGAGTGACTATGTGTGTTCGGGCTTGTTCAAGATCTACCTTATCATCCTTCAAAGGTTTGTTCAAAACTTCCCTATCATCCATGGGGGTAACAGTGACAATTGAATTTGGTACAATTAATTTCCCGGCTAAATCATTACCCAATAGCAATGAAACTCCTTTTACTGGCAATTCTGTGTCAATCACCCCTAATTCAACTTTCCCTTTTACAAGTGGACAATCAAGGTAGACACTGGCAAGGGGAATGGATGAGATTCCAGTAAGATCCCTTACAACCATCTTCTCACCAGTTAGATTATTCTCAACATTAGGTAAAACCTTATTATGCAACAAAGTTAAAGCAGCTCCAGTGTCTCGTAATATAGTGACCTTAGACTTCTGTTCTTTCCGACTTGAAATCATCAAACACATCTGGTACATTTGCTTGCACATGCGAAACAGGTTTACTTTGGGAAGTTGAAAATTTTACGTTGGGTTTCATAAAAACATTATGGTAGTTATCAGATCCTTTACATTTAGGGTCTTTACAATTACGAATAGTATGTCCCTCTTTCTTACAATAACTATATTTAGGATTATCAGAACCTTTGGGATTATCATCCGAAACCTGGGATTTTCCTGAAACTGGTTTTACAAAAACCTTAGTTCTCTTATTAGGAATGGACTTATGTATTAAGGAATAAGTGTCAGCCATGGAAGCAACCTTTAGTAAATCTTTCTCCTGTCTATCTTCAATATAGAGCATTACATTAATGAAAAGTTTCCTTTTAAATTTTTCAAGAACCATTAAATTCACCAGTTCTTCAAGAGAAGTTACTTCAGAATACTTAAACCATTTCTTGAAAGCTCTAAGTGAATTTTAGGAAAGTTACGATATTTGATTTACATAAGTTACGAAAAGCTTGTCTATATCCTTCATCTGTTATGGAAAATGAATCCAAGATTGCTTTCTTAACCTCTTTATAATCCATAGTATCATCCAGATGCCTTATAACCTTAGCAGCTTTACCTGACAATTTAGGTTTAAGGAGCCATACCCACATAACTTCTTTGTAATTCTGTATTTCTATAACTCATGTATGCGACAGGATATACATGAGTAGATATTAAACTAGAAAAAAAAAAACTATAATTCTTTTGCCTCCTGATTGATATATTCAACTTTTGCATATTTTATATTATGCATAATCTTTCCTTCGCGATTATCAGCTTCAGCTAAAATAATGTAAAGTAATTAATAAAACAGTAACTACATATAAGATAAAAGATTTACTGGAAGGTATAATAATGATAAATGAATATATCATTTGTAGGATTTACAATAGGAGAAAAGCGTTTAAACTTGACATTTAATATTTTGCAAAGAAATTAAATGTGTCATCCTGTCTTACAATAATACCATTTATACACTGCTTAATATTAGGTATTTTCACTTGCATTCATTGTCTTAATGGTGAAAATATATCTGGGGATTGCAGTAATCAAGAGAGAAGCAAAATCTCTCTCTCTCTCTCTCTCTCTCTCTCTCTCTCTCTCTCTCTCTCTCTCTCTCTCTCTCTCTCTCTCTCTCTCTCATTTTAATAATATTTATTTAAGTAAAATCGTTGTTAATAAGACATGAGTAAACATTTTGCTAAATAATGATTAATCGCTAATAAATCATAAGTTTTCCAACTGCTTTCATATTGCATGACATGTTACAATAAGCCCTTTAACATTAAAATCCCAACATATAACATTCAAAACGATATGGTAATCACCCCATTGTTAGCTTACATTTGCACTTTTTTTTTTTTATTCGGATAACATATGATTCTGATTCCCGGGAATGCAAATGTAGCAGTTTCTCTTCCACACAAAAATTGCGTTGTTTTCCTACCTGCATGATTTACGATGTCATCGGGGTCCTTTTCTGATGCAGCATTGCTGAGGAAATAAGTCTTATATTTCTGCTCTTTGGCCTTGGGGTACACAGGTAGTAATTATAGTAGAATGCAAATCTTTGGCGGTTAATCAGTTAGATATAGGATAAGGAATAACATTTTCGATATTCAATCAACTTTTATACCCATCTGTTTTAGGTTACGAATTTTCTTGAAAAATTTGGCTTTTAAGATTTAGGGGAATAGTTAGTTTAACATAGCCAATTATTCCAGACAGCCATTGTTTCAACTTCCCTAATTTGATTACTGTTGTTAAACTATTGTTTGGGGGTAAATTTACTGATAATTTCAGTATTATTCGTTGGATATAACCATTGGCTTGTTCTGATTGCCAGTTAATTGGAGTGCACCTTCAGATCTTCCGATTTCTGGCCCCCTCCCCTCTCACCCTTTACACAATCTATTAAATTACTACTTGACAACATTATGATTGGCGGAGGGTTCTGTGAATACTATTTACTAACCGTTAGTACCTTGCTCCACGTTTTAGGTGAGCATCAGACCCCTGAACTATGGCTAAAAATATCAAACATCTTTGAATATGCTTGATATCTGATGAATTCAAGAAAAGTGTGTAGGGTTGCCAACTTCGTTATATAAGACATATTGAAAATGCCGATTTCATTCTTCTGCACCTACATACTCACAAACACAATGTACACACAAGTACACACACATATATACATAAATACATACATACATACATTCGTACATTATATATATATATATATATATATATATATATATATATATATATATATATATATATATATACATGTATATATATATATATATATATATATATATATATATATATATATATATATATATGTATATATTTACATATATATAAAATATATATTATATATATTATATATATATATATATATATATATATATATATATTCATATATATATATATATATATATATATATATATATATATATATATTATATATATATATTATAAGTAATATATATGATATATATACATATATATACATATATAAACAATGGCAGGTATATATATATATATATATATATATATATATATATATATATATATATATATATATATATATATATATATATATATATATATATATATATTTTTGGGTGAGATGGCCATGTCGTCCTGATGGACGTTCCTATAGGGTAGCTTCCTAGGGTATATTACAACTACGGCGATATTCCCAGAGAATTTACCTTAAGGTACCAGAATTCTAACTCCTGGAGCGAGTATCCCTCGTGAAAGGGATATCGAGACATATCAGAGGACGTATTCTAGACACGCCACATGGCAATATACATCCTGAACAGAGATTTCGTCTCGTAGGAGGTGATTGGCGAGATACGAATTCGGGAAAGAAAAAGGGGAGCCGCTCCCAAGGCTTCCCTATCCTCCGATTCGTATGCGTGCCTGACGCCAATCCTGGCGCCATCTGTATTCCTTGTAGCGTACACGAGGTGCTACAGATACTGTATGTAGGGAGGGGTCCTACAGCCCTTTCTTAGAAAGGCAAGGGCGGGTCCATCAGGACGACATGGCCATCTCACCCAAAAATAGATTTTTCGCTTCGCTCAAAATCCGTTTTTTGGGCTCAAGCCATGTCGTCCTGATGGAAGTGTACCAGAGCATTACTGTATCTGTGGATTCTCAGAACGTGCCGTACTCCCCGGAGGTAATTTTTTCCCGGTCGACTAGACCTAGAGACCTAAGATGTTACCGTTATACATCTTTTCAACTAACTATAAACTATGTTAGAGCTTCCTGCCCCCTACAGGGAAGAGTCCTACTAGACTCTGGAAAAGTCTCGAAGAGTACATATACCTATGTATGAATACCAGGCAAGCTAATATAGTGGTCTCGCCCTAGATTAAGTAAAGCATAGTTTGTATAGAACCACTGCGTCAATATATATTGACCAGTAATCCGCACAATACTTGTATTGGACAAAGGTTTATATCCGCATAGGAAGAAACTAATAAAACCGCCCTCGTCCCTTTATGGGACGGAGTCCTCCCATTAGGGGACTTACATAAACCAATGCAACATAGCTTGCATAACAGACAATTCTATCAGAAATATCCCAGATAAGATAAATAGAATTAAATGCTCAATTATACCAATAAATTGACACAGGTGAAAGAGACGCAAGGTTCTCAAGAACAAGTTTATTGACAGACAATAAACAGACAGGTTTACAACAAATATATATATATATATATATATATATATATATATATATATATATATATATATATATATATATATATATATATATATAAAAGAGGATAACCCAAAACTTTAAGCATAAGTATGATAGTAAACAGAACTTGTTTATCTGAAAGAAAAACCATTAAACGCCACTTAATAAGATACCGAGGTATCAAGTCATAAAAGTCTGTATTACAAATCAATCACATTAGCGTTAGAAACGCTCGGCACACATGTCTGTACTTATGCTAGGTTCACCTTTGAAAGAAGTAACAGTCTATGTAGGCACTTGGTGCCCTCCTTTAGTTTGTAGTACAGTATGTATCTACACACTCACCCTGGACTTAATCGTCCCAATTAAGACCACTGTTCCTCGCAGAGTTAAACAGTAGGGTTAACTACACGACCCACTGCTACCACAGATCTCTTAAGTTCCTCTACTTGCTTCGCATAGTGGCGAAAGAACACCCTGGAAGACTTCCAGCCCGTGTATGAACGGAGATGTTCAAAATCCCTACAATTAAAGAAATTTAGGGATGAGGCAACTTTCCTCGGATCGTGACCTGCGGGTGTACTGTCAGGATCCGCTCTGCGAATAAAATATGTGATTTTCACTCTGAGTTGATTAAGAGATAAATTTGAGCCTGATGTTTCTCCCCTGAATAGTTGACCACCCTTGAAGTCTGAAGTTCTACGAAGATAGACCTTTAGGCATTCTACTGGACATAGAGATGCATCTTCTTTCAGAGGGCAGATTCTCCAGGGACCCCACCTGTTGGTGGGTAACTCATTCTTGGCGAGAAACGTAGGATCCGGAAACAGGTTCAGATCCCCCCCATCCAGGAACTGAACACGACCTGCCTCTCTCGAGAGGGCTACGATCTCACTAACCCTGGCCCCGGACGCGAGTGCAAATAGGAAAATAACTTTTTGCGTCAAATCCTTTAACGCACATTCTTCATTGCTCAACAGGGAGGCGAAATGAAGAACTTTGTCTAAAGACCATGAGATGGGCTTTGGAGGTGCTGAAGGTCTGAGCCTAGCGCAGGCTTTCGGAACTTTATTAAAGATCTCGTTACCTAGGTCGATCTGGAAGGCAAATAAAATTGGTCTCATCAAAGCAGATTTACACACTGAAATCGTGTTAGCTGCCAACCCTTGACCATGGAGGTGGATGAAGAAAGATAAGCAGAAGTCTGTTGAGATCTCCTGCGGATTCCTTGCCTTTACAAAGGCCACCCATTTTCTCCAGGATGACTCATATTGCCTTCTAGTCGATTTGCACTTATATTCTTCTAGGAAGTCTATGCTGGCTTTCGAAATCCCGAAACGCTTTCTCACCGCAAGGGCGAGAAAATCATGAGCTGCAGGGTCCGGGTTTTCTGTAATGAAGCGCAGACAGTCGACTTCTGGACTCGCTGGGTCAGAACTGGATGTGGTAGCGGCACAAACTTCATCTCTAGTTCCAACGCCAAGGGGAACCACATACTGTTCCGCCACTTGTGGGCCACTATTGCCGCTACCCCCTTGAAGGATCTCAGTTTGTTGAGGACCCTCAACAGAAGGATGTGAGGAGGGAACAGATAAATCCTGGACCATCTGTTCCAGTCGAGGGACATCGCGTCCACTGCTTCCGCTAAGGGGTCCTCGTACGGGGACACGTACAGGGGCAACTTCTTGTTGTCTTTCGTCGCAAAGAGGTCTATCTGCAGTTCTGGGACTTGATTCAGAATGAAGGAGAATGATCCTGCGTCTAAGGACCATTCCGACTCTATCGGTGTGAACCTGGATAGAGCGTCCGCTGTCACATTGCGGACTCCTTGAAGGTGAACTGCCGACAGGTACCACTTCTTCTTTTCCGCCAATCGGAAAATGGCTAACATCACTTGGTTGAGAGGTGGTGACCTCGACCCTTGTCGATTCAAGCATCTCACAACCACCTCGCTGTCCATCACCAATCTTATGTGGATCGAGTGACGCGGGGAGACTTTCTTTAAGGTAAGGAGCACTGCCATAGCTTCTAGAAAGTTTATATGAAAGGTCCTGAATAGCTTGGACCAAGTCCCCTGGACTTTTTTCCGATGAGAGTGACCTCCCCATCCCTCCTTTGAGGCGTCTGAGTTAATCGTCATCGACGGGGGAGGTGGCTGAAGAAGAACCGACTTCTTTAGATGTCTGGCTTGGGACCAAGGCCTGAGAAGAGTACGTAGCCGAGGCGGCACTGGTCTTCTCAGATCTCTTCGCGCGTTTGATGCATACCTTCTCCAAACTCCAGTTGCATCCTTTAGCTGTACTCTTAGCACTGGGTCTGTCACTGAAGCAAACTGGAGAGAGCCTAGTACCCTCTCCTGTTCGCGTCTTGATATCCTTTCGGAATCTAGAAGTCTCTTGACAGAACCCGCTATCTCCTTCCTTTTCTTCGTCGGGATGGAGAAACTGTGTGACAAAAGGTCCCAGTGGATTCCCAGCCACTGGAACCTTTGGGATGGAGAAAGTCGAGACTTTTTTCTGTTGATCTTGAAGCCTAGGTACTCTAGGAACTGGATCACCTGACTGGAAGCTTGCAAGCATTCGGTCTCGGATGCTGCCCACACCAGCCAGTCGTCCAGGTAGGCTACTACCTCAATTCCCTTTAGGCGTAATTGTTTGAGAGCTGCGCTCGCAAGCTTCGTGAAAATCCTTGGGGCTATGTTTAGCCCGAATGGCATGGCTCTGAAGGCGTATAGCCTCTGTTGTAGTCTGAACCCTAGGTAGGGGGAGAGTCGACGGCTGATTGGAATGTGCCAATAGGCGTCTGACAAGTCTATAGAGACTGAGTATGCCCTCTTGGGCAGTAAGGTCCTTATGTGTTGCAGTGTTAGCATCTTGAATTTGCAATTCACTATGAACTTGTTGAGTGGCGACAAGTCCAGAATGACTCTGAGCTTTTCCGAGTCTTTCTTGGGAACACAAAAAAGCCTCCCTTGGAATTTGATGGACTTCACCTTTCGGATCACCTTTTTCTCCAACAGTTCTTGAACGTACTCCTCCAGAACGGGGGTGGAGTGTTGGAAAAACCGAAGGCACGGGGGTGGAGTGCTGTACCAGCTCCAGTCCAGTCCATTCTTGAGTAGGCTTTGGGCCCAGGGATCGAAGGTCCAGCGATCCCAAAATTTCATCAGTCTCCCTCCTACCGGTATCGTTTCACTTGGACTGCCGTCCTGAGGTCTTGCCTCCCTGACCACGACCACCTCTGAATCCCCTTCCCCTTGAGGGGCGCCTAGACGAGCCTCTGGCTGCTCCTCTAGGTTTTGCACGAAAGGAAGAAGACTGTCCTTCGAACATTGGGGTGAATGTGGATGACTGACCTGGCACAGCCTGGGGTACCCACTGAAAAGTAGTCGGGGTTTGTGCCACCATCTGGGGCACTGGAGGCAATGGCAATTGCAGTTGCTGTTGCTGTCTAAAAGGCTTGGCTGACCTAGACGGTAGCCTAGTCCTCACATTCTTCCTCTTTGGTTGAGGACCCTCATCCGGGGAAGATTTTCTTTTGATAGCCAGGCCCCACTTCTGGAGAAGGTTTCTATTCTCGACGGCGGCCTTATCAACAACCTCTTTGACCACATCGGTAGGGAAAAGGTCTTTTCCCCAAATGTTGGAGGAGATTAACTTCCTTGGCTCGTGTCTCACCGAGGCCCCGGTGAACACGAACTCCCTGCAAGCTCTCCTTGCCCTGACGAAGCTATAATGGTCCTTCGTCACTGTGGCTAGGTGAGACTTAGCCACTACCATGAACATTTCATGGACCTTGGGGTCACTTGCCATCGTCTCAAGAGTAGTCTGATGAGACATTGAGGCAGCCAGTCTTTCTTTTGTCTCGAACTCTCTTCGTAAAAGAGAGTCGGACAGCTTGGGGAGGTCCTCGCCGAATTGCCGTCCGGCAATATCAGCCTCCAACTTTCCCACTGAGAATGTCAGATGGACATCCTTCCAGTCTTTGTGGTCCATAGGCAGGGCCAGCGACAAAAGGGGAAGGCTCTAGCAGGAGAGGACACAAAAGAAGGGAGCTTCTTGTTCAATGCAGCTACCTTCGAGTTAGAGAAGCCCCTCTCTTTCATCGAGGATGAAAGTAGGGCTTGAGCCTTAGCGTGGTCCATAATTATGACCTCCTTCGGCTCTGTCTCCTCCCTTGAAGCTGGTTCTTTTCTCAGCCAGATATAGCAGTCCGGATATGATGCCTTGCTCAGCCAAAATTCCACCTCCTCTAGTGGAACTGAACCCAGCTTATCCGAGATGACGATCTTTCCAGTCGTCATTGGCATGTGCTCAGCATACCTCCAGGGGCTAGCATCTGAGCATACGGGAAGGTCTTTCACATTGAGCCCTTTCCGGGGTCCACGTGATTCTGCCAGGGACTGCATACGCAGTTCCATAGCAGCCGCCTTCTCCTGATTCTCCTTCTGCATTTGTTGGATCATTCCAACAATCGAAGAGAGGGCCTCTCCCAGTTCTACTGGGAGACCGGCCGATGTTGAGGGGATAGGATCCGGAATCTGAACCGGAATAGCCGACACCTCGTCGACCTCATCCTCTACGACATCCGGGGTTTGAACTTCATCCTGACCTTCTGCCAGGAGGTCTTGTTACAAACGTTCGTCCAGGTCAGACATCCTGTCATCTAACTGGATGTCTTGCATCGCAACTGCGACTTCCACGTCCACCTGGACTTGATCTTGAGGGATCTCCTCTTGAGGCTGGGGAATCACTGCATCAGCTGATGCCTGGGGAAAAAGATACGCCCTCATCTTCTCACTTGGAAGATAAGGGCCAGAGGTGTTCTTCTTGAAGCCCCTTACCCAAGTACGAAGCTTTTCCCTTGCTATATCCCTTGATTCCGCCGTTCTAGGGGAATCAAAAGCCTCGGTATTCAGGTTAGTGCATACAGTACATACCTGAGGGTCCCAATACTGGAGATCATCCTTGGAGACAGCGCATGCTGCATGTCTCCTACAACACTCATGTCCGCAGAGGTTCTTGCTGCGGACATTGCAGAAAACATTTCCGCACTTCGGAGGGTCCTCCTGTAAAGAGAAGATATTTCCATGAGTATCAAGTGAACTATGTATCACTGGATATGCATAGTATAGCATAAAAATTCATAAAGGAAAGACACACACTTGTGTTTCCCTCACAACCCATTGTTGCAGCCTTCCAGATAATAAAATCAAAAATGGTTTATCTCTTCTAGAGTAACCAATGCAAGGTTTCCAGAGGAAACAGGTGGAGCTCACACCTAAGCAATGATTTTAAAATCCTGGATAATAGACAGGGAAGAACTCAGCTTCCTATCTGAGGGCAACAGCAAAGGGGCGTGCAAGAAAACACAATAGTGTTAGAAGACACAGTGCTGTACCAAAACCCTTACTATAGTTTTCCTCTTACTGTATATGCTATACAGA
>NC_090726.1:13784911-13787411 GCF_036898095.1 Palaemon carinicauda | reverse complement strand
ATCTCTATATATTTTGACAACAATAGTATGGATTTCATACATTTCTTTAGAGTATTTGACGATTATGAAAAAAAAAATATGATAATATATAATATATAATCCTTTTATCCCTATTTCTTATGATATTCCTGATATGTAAACTCTCATGGTCTATCAATGAAGGCCATTTTTATTTATTTTTTTTTTCGTATCTATTATTTCCGCAATAAAGAACTCTTCACTACGAAGCTCTTCTTACCGTTAGCAAATCTAATAAAGATTTGAATGCGTGAATTTGTATCAGCTTTTTTCAAAGATACCAATAAAATGGCCAGGCTAACGTTACTTTATTTTTAGGGAGGAAATTCGTGGTATTAGTGTACTAATGTCTAGAATGATTTGCTGAAATCCATTTCACTTATTAACCCATTTTGAATTATCGGGTTCTTTATGGAAAATAAACTAATAGCTAAATAATAATAATAATAATAATAATAATAATAATAATAATAATAATAATAATAATAATGAAAATCATAGTAATAGTAATAGTAACAGTAATAGTAATAATAATAATAATAATAATAATAATAATAATAATAATAATAATAATAATAATAATAATAATAATAAGCACATGAATGAAATGAGAGATGTTATTACTACATTAGAAGGTTCAAAAAAAGAAAATATCATAGATTAAGTCGTAGACCTGAGGATATAAAAGAAAAATATAAAGTTGGGTGAGATTCATGACTTATTACATATATTTCAGTTATGTGTCAGAGTGTTATAGCATAAGATAATTTAATAATGGTCCGTTTGGCATTCTTTATTTTTGGTATTCTACGGCTTTGAGCTCTGTCTCAGAGTTTTGAATAGTTTCCGGAATTGTACCGACCTTGTGGGCTTGGGGTAGGCAGTTGTGGGTTAGGGAAACAGAAAGCAGGTATACCAAGGGTCCTTTAAATAAGAGGCTGACTCAAAAGACAGCGAAAAAGCATCCATTTGCTCATGACGTCACACTTCGAACAGTCTCCCCGCTAGCACTAACTTAGACAGGTAATAAATAACACGTTTGAAATATACCTTTCCAATATACTACTTCCTAAGGTTTGATATTTCTATAAGGATTTGAGTGGATGGATGGAGTGAAGAAAGCTCTGGGTGATAGGAGGATAGATTTACGAGAGGCAAGAGAACGTGCTAGAAATAAGAATAAATGACGAGCGATAGTGTCGTAGTCCCGGTAGGCCCTGCTGTTTCCTCCGGTCCCTTTGGTGACCGCGGAGGTTGCAGCAGCAATGGATTCAGCGTATGTAACTTCCTCTGTGGTGGATAACGGGGGAAGGTGGACTGTGGCACCCTAGCAGTTCCAGCCAAACTCGTCTGAATCCCTCGTCAGGCTGGGAGGAGACTAGAGAGGAGAGGTGCCTTTGTTTGATGTCGGCTACCCCCTAACATTGGGGGAAGAGCCTTGGTAAATAAAATAATATACATAATTTCTTTATTCAAAGGATCTTGGGTATACTTAGTGAATATTTATTAACCTTAACTGACCTTCTCTGGTACTAACTTGGATGAAAGTTTAATGTCGACTTTTAAAAACTATATAATTTCTTTTCATATTTGCTGTTTTTTTTTTATTTAAATTTAACTGAAATGTCTTCAATTGTGACATTGAAATACTCGGCAACTATATTTTGAAATGTTAGGCTGCATTGTTTTATATATAATCATTATTTAGATTTTCTGCTTTCAGCAATAATACATAATACTCTCTATACGTAAATCTAGTGCAGAAAATAATTTAGTATTTACAGAGAAGTTATATTTTTCCGTGATAAACAATTGAATATTTATTGATGATTTCCATTCTCTGTTCTTGCAGTTAGTATAAAAAAAAAAAAAAAAATCGTAAGCAGGATAAGTGATATGATAAGATTATTTATCAAAATGATTGCTATTTTTATTTCGAAATCATCACGCCCACACTAAATGGAACGATTTAAAAAGTGTGTCCAGCGTTGGAAATATTTTTTACTTCTATTTGATTTGAACATGTAATACCTGACACTACCGTAAATCACGATAAAACCGGAGGTGATAATCACAAAGGATTTAGCAGAATGAATTCCACAGGAAATCAAATGCAAAATAGGTCGTAACGTGACATGAATTCTGATATATGGTTCTGGATCAATGGAATTTAGCCCTGTCCGTCCCATATTTTTTTTTTTTTTTTTTTTTTTACAACGAGACATATACTTAACGTAAAAATGAAAACAATGAAATTCCTGTCATATTTGGGTCAGCTGTAGTCAAATATTTTCAATATTTTGCTGATCTACAGCTGGTTCGAAATTACATTTCCACTGTTATTTTAGGAGAGGAGCTTTTCAATTCTATTTTCCATATATATGTATATATATATATATATATATATATATATATATATATATATATATATATATATATATATATATATATATATATATATATATATATATATATATATATA
>NC_090726.1:13769911-13779911 GCF_036898095.1 Palaemon carinicauda | reverse complement strand
CATTTAGCCAACAGTGTTGCTATTTGGTCGTTGCATAACATACTCCTATTTAACCTTAAACCAAGATCTTTAATTGCTTCCTTGTTTGTGATTCTCTCGTTATTAGGTCCCTTGTATGCATATACAATTCCTTCTTAGTTTCCATAATTCATTGATTCGAATTTATTGGAGTTAAATACCATCCTATTTATCTCTCCCAATTCATATATTTTGTTTAGATCTCTTTGTAGTGAGTTCGTATCTTCATCACAAGTAATTTCTCTTCCCTATTCTTGTGTCATCGGCGAAACTTCTCACTACAGAGTTTCTAACATCACAGTCTATGTCTGAGATCATAATAACAAACAGCAGTGCAGCTAATATCGTATTACCTGATCTTCATCTGATTTCTCGTCATTTGCAACCACTATCTGTTTTCTGTTTTGCAGGAATTCTTTTACCCATTTTCCTATATCTCCCACATTATGTTTTCTCATTTTTTTCTCTAATATATTATTGTCTGCCTTGTCAAAGGCTTTTGCAAAATCTAGATAGATCACATCTGTGTCTTTTCATTTATCATATTTTTGTATATGTTTTCATAGTGTGCTATCATTTGGGTTTGTATACTTTTTCCGGGTAGAAAACCGTATTGACCTATATTAAATAAATTATTTTTAACCAAATGATTCATTATTCTCTTTCTTATTACCCTCTCATACACTTTCATAATATGTGATGTTAGACTAACAAGTCTATGATTACTAACCTGTAGTCTTGATCGACTTTTGAAAATAGGGGTTATATAAGGTAATTCATGTTTAACATATATTTCGCTTATATCTACACTTTGTCTTAGCAGTATTGTAAGTGGCTTCGCGATAGTGTGTGCAGTTTTTTTTTAAGAATATCGCTGGAACTCCATCTGGTCCGGCTGCCGATCCATTTTTAATTTCGCTTATAGCCTTGACAATATCTGCTTCATCAATATCTATATCCGTTAGATATTCAACATTTTCTTCTTTCATTTCTGTTTCATTATTCTCATTCAAAACTCTATGCATGAACTCACACTTATATTTTTCTGCTAATATGTTGCATATTTTCTTTTTTTTATTCGTTAACCGTCCTTCAATTCTTAGAGGGCCTATTTTTAATCTCTCTTTATTCATCTTTTTTTGCATAGGAGTAAAGTACTTTGGGATTTTTCTTTTTATATTTTGAAGTGTCCTTTCTTTTAAGTCCTTTTTTTCATTTTATTTCGATTGAATAATCTTTTGTTTTGCATTTTCTATCTTACTTTTAATTTCCAACATTTTCCATACATTTATTTCTTTTGCAAGATTTTTCTTCCACTTTCTAATTTCCTGAAATAAGATCCTTCTGTCTGTTGGTATGCATGTCTGTTGTTTATTGTTTTTTTTTTTCGGTACATATTTTTCAACAATTTTCTCCAGTATTTTGTACAGTATGTCCGTATTTACCTGTATATTATCACTTACGAATATATTTTTCCATTCTTTGTTCAGTTCTTCAATTATTTCTGACCATTTTATATTCTTACTTTAAAAATATATATTTTCCATAACCTTCCCAACGTTGTGTGCTTTGATTGTCTCTGCGATCACTTAATTTGGAATGGACTATTAATTCTATGACATTGTGGTCTGAAATTCCCGTGTTATACACTATTATTTCTTTAATTCACCTCATTCACAAATAGTAAATCTAGGACATTTTCCTTTCTTGTTGGAATGTGGTTTATTTGTTGCATATTATGTTCTAATAGCATATCTTGAAGCTTTTCAAATTGCCTCTTATCTTCTGCGCTACTATTACTCTCATTTTTATATGTATATATACAACCACTTTCTTCTATCCGTTCTTTCTAATCCACGAAAGGAAAGTTAAAATCTACGGAGAGGAGTATATTCCAGTCTTTATGGTTTCTACATATATCATCTATTTTTTTCTATTATTATGTCAAACTCCTTAATATTTGGGGGTCTGTAAACTACAGTATTCAATAGTTTTTCAAATTCAAATTCTACTGCAATCAATTCACATTCTGTGTTGCTGTATTTTTCACAGACTTTTCCTTGATTTATGTCTCTTCCATATATTGCGGTTCCCCCTTGATTCCTATTTGTTCTGTCTGATCTATACGTTTGGAAACCGTTTATCTGGTCATCACTCCCAGTCTCTTAGGAATACCATGTTTCACTTATTTTTAATATATCTATTTTTTCAATTTGGGTAAGTTCTTCTAAGAACTCTATTTTCCTTTTAGAGTTACTCGTGACTAAACCCTGTGCAATCATCACTATTATTGTTTGAGTTTCATCCCCATTATTTAATATTGGTAATATGGATTTTCCCATGCTTCCTTCCAATTCCGATATGATGTTCTTTTCTTCATTTCCAGGAATTCTGCCATTAAAGAATCCAACTTTTTTATTATATTTGCTCTTTTGCCTTCATATTTATTTTTGTGTGTATACCTGTAATTATCCACATATATGCACCAACCCCTGGCATTATAGATGCATTATTTGTAGTTGGGCTCTAATTGTGCATATTTGGGTTGAAAGTCATCATATCTTGGGGCCTTTTGTACATAGCGCAGTATATACTCGGCTAGTTTTTAGTTTATTTTTTCTTTTTCATTTTTGCTTTCATTTTACTTTTCTGTTTGCTAAGTTTTCTTACTTTCATTCATAGTTGCAGGATGCATATATCGAAATTTTGTGTTAAATTCGCATCCTTTTCCTTCTTTTAGGTTTTTGTATATTTTTTAATGTAGATCTCTGCATTCGTCTCCATATCCGTCTAAATACTCACATTTAACCTATATTTCATAATTATAGTATATCTCTGGATGCTTGTAGTAACATCTTTTGTCAAATCTGCAATTCTCTCTTTTCATACTCTTCCCTAAAAGTATGTAGGTCTGGGTAGAGTCTCTTGGGCCTATTATCTGTTTCCATAGGATATTCTATTTCTATGTATGTTGTTGAATGGCATAATATGTTGTATCAATGATTTCATCTGCATCCTTACATATATCCTGTTCATTTCTCTCTTCTTCTTCTTCTTCTTCTTCTTCTTCTTCTTCTTCTTCTTCTTCTTCTTCTTCTTCTTCTTCTTCTTCTTCTTCTTCTTCTTCTTCAACTAATTGCAGATTTAGTCTCGACTTGATTATATTTTCTATCCATACTAAGCGTGTTAAGTAGAATACCTTTGTGTCTTTCGTACTTACTTTTTGTTGCACTGCAGCAAACCATGTTCGTAAACTCTAAACAATTCAATATAAATTTTCAATACATAATATTTCTATTAATTTAAACAAAAGAAACCAAATCTCATTGAGATAAAACTATTCAACAATTATGTCTTAACAATAATTATTCACAATTAGGATATTAGAAAGGAATAATAAGAATAATAATAATAATAATAATGATAATGATAATGATAATGATAATGATAATGATGATGATAATAATACCTCAAAGGAATCGTGCATTTATTGTCGAAATTACTTTATAAATTATGACGCACAAGGGCATGTGAATATGAGCTGGTTTGAAACCAATTATCACTATGAGATCTGGAAATGAACTGCTAATTGCTCTGCATTTCAGACATCCTTTGATGATCGTGCAAATGCTGATAGCTAAAATCTACTGGGCGCACCAAGATTGGAAGGGGATCACCATTCTAATACCCTAAAGCTATGAAGTCTTTAATTCAGTTAAGGTATTCACTGGGTTAACGTTGATATTAACAATAACTATCATTCAAATGTATTTCAAGTGTACTCTTCTTTAACGTTCATTTTATCAATATCCATGTTTCAAATTTATTTCAAGTGTACTCAGCTTTCACGTTGATATATATATATATATATATATATATATATATATATATATATATATATATATATATATATATATATATATATGTGTGTGTGTGTGTGTGTGTATATATGTATATATATATATATATATATATATATATATATATATATATATATATATATATATATATATATATATGTTTATGTATATATATATAATATATACATATACACACACACACATATATATATATACATATATATATATATATATATATATATATATATACATATATATATATATATATATATATATATATATATATATATATATACATATGATATGCATGTACATATATGTTTATGTGTATTCATATGTGCGTATTTATCTATGTGTGATTTGTGTAATATGTTAGCTACCGATTTTTGAGCGAGTGTCATGAAAAATAAAAAGAAGTGTACAGTATTTAGAATGCAGTCTTAATTGCTCAATCAGTTTTTCAATCACTGAAGTTCATGAGTAGATAGGAGAGATATATCATTTTAATCACTTGCTTGACAGGAGCAGTTGGTACTTCATTATTGAAACAAAATAAACAAACTAATGGGACTGATTATTTCAACACAGAAAAGATATATGCTAAAATAAGAGAGACTAACTCTGTTGATATAACTTTGGAATCGTGTTTATATACAAATGCTGTGCACGAATATAACTATTTGCCAATTAATGTATATCTGTCTATACAGCCTAATTAAATGAAAATTCATAATCAACAACTACATTCGAAAAAAATAGCTAGCTTATTACTTGAATAAAATGTATATCTATATCTATATCTACATCTAAATATGTATGTATATATATATATATATGTATATATGTATATATGTATATATATATATATATATACATATATATATATATATATATATATATATATATATATATATACATAAATATATATATATATATATATATATATATATATATATATATATATATATATATATATATATATATATGTATGTATGTATGTATGTATGTATGCGTGTGTGTCATTTATAAACCATGAAAAGTGACTCGTGGCAGCCTGTTGAATATTAGAAACATTTGCTGAAATTCTGATACAAGATTAATCAACTGAAATAAAGTGTACCTCTTTTACCTTATGGTAAGATTTCAATTATACGACCAAGGAGACATAGTAAAGTAATTAGAGTAGTCATTAAATACATGAAGAAGAAAAAAAGAACACACAAAAGTGGAGACGCTAAGATGTGCTCACATAAAAGCTACGGTTGATGGTACTGTTCAACGCAGTTATTGCTGTAATCAGAAGGCTGGATGATTTGGTTACTCCGGGTGTCACCAATGTGCAAGCGAGAAGTTAAGTGATAACTGAGAGGCAAGGTGAGTTCGACTAACATTATTTTGACAGAGCATGAGGTTATATACAAGCCGTTCCAAGCAAGAAAAGTTTACATGTATCATATAAAATTGTGTTTAAACCACACTTTACTATGGTTACTTCGCTAACCATCCTCACTTTTTTCACCCATCTTTCCCATCAGCTAAAAGAAAACAAAAATAGAGTGTTTTTCAGGTGGAGCCTCTGAAACGTAAGAGTGGCTGTTGTCTTTAAAGACTGAATAGTACTTCATATCACCCAAACTTAAATAATTTTATACCCTTCATCTTAATCCAACTTCACCCAGTTACCAAAATAATATACAAACACACACACACACAATATATATATATATATATATATATATATATATATATATATATATATATATATATATATATATATATATGTGTGTGTGTGTGTGTGTGTGTGTATATATATCGGCATATAACTACGAAAACTAATTATCTACATGCAAAGATATAATCTTATCGTGCCACCCTTAAGCAAATACAATATCCATATGAGCATTCAGTGTAATATCTAGGTAATATTACTCCCTCATAGAAAGGATTGCCCGGCTATTATTCTTGGGAACTCTCATGAATATTCTATTATAAAACATTAATTATAGTCCTAGCACATAATTTAATGCCTCACTGATTAATATTACAGTATATATTGCTTCACCATCCACACAATACGTAATATAAAAAAAGGGATTTCTTCCATTGACTTGTTTTACTATAGAGATCTATTTCAGGAAAGACTTTTACACCACAGAATGTTATTACGGTACACAAGCTAATGTTATCGATAAGAGTATTGAATATATATACGTTGGTCGGTCATGAGAATTAATTTATTGAACTTTGAAAGGAAAACCTAAATCAATATAAGAGAATAGTAATATCAAACTTTTGATAAATGTTTTTGACACTTCTTTTCCATGAATATTTATTTTATTAAGTATATAAGCCTTTCATCTTAAAGATCAATATTGCTGTTAGATATTATATACATTCCAATTAGCTATAGATACTTAATACTTTATCTTTATATATGAATATGTATAGATTTTAATCAAAAAAGAGAATGTAAATCTTTTAGAAGCAGGTATTCAACAACTGACTATATCCTTGTAACTAACCAGCTAATGAAGAAATCATCAGAGTATTTAAAAACCACTATGCATGGTATTTATAGAATATGAGAAATGCTTTGATTCTGTTAAAACTTCATCAGTAATGAAAACCCTTCAAAGACAAGGAATAGTCGAATCATATGTTAAAGCACATGAAGACATCTATAGAGGAAGTATAGCAAGTCTAAAACTACATAAACATAGTAAGAAAATTTCGATTGAAAAAGGAGTTAGACAGGGAGACTTCATCTCTCCTAAATTATTCAAAATTTGCGTCAATGGAGTTTCAAAGATTTTAGATTTGGAAATTTTAAGAAATGACAACAATAAAGAATTCCTTCATAACTCAGTATTTACAGATAACAGTTTTATTAAGCGAATTTGGGAGGAATTGAAAAATATGATAGAAGATTTAAATAGAAAAAGCTAAAATATAGGACTAAAACTGAATATAAGTAAAGCTAAACATCTCAAAGAACAATAGAAAGAATAATAATGATACAAGCATTTAGAGATAGAAAAGGACCTATCTCCTATTAAATCTATCATCTCCTGTGATTCCTCATACGATTCACTAATATATATATATATATATATATATATATATATATATATATATATATATATATATATACTTATATTTATATATATATATATATATATATATATATATATATATATATATATATATATATATATATATATCAGTTATCAAAATATATGATTGTAATTTTGTCTTCATTCAATCCATGCCTGTATTTGGAAGAAGGGTATATATATATTAGATTTTTTCTATATAGGTATTTTCATGTCTCTCCTTTCATTGAAGATAAATTGTTGCTGTTGGGATATGAAATGAGTCACTGTTTCAAATTACAGACATGTTTCAGCGATTTTAGCTTCGAATACAAAGGCCCATTGTAGTCTTAGATACAACGATATAAGCCAAATTTCAATCGGACTGGCCAGTGTTCTCATACTGTGTAAAATTATTACAATTGTAAAAAAAGGATATCTGATATTAGATAAAATTTGATGGAGTGATATGTAACATCTTGTAAGGAACAGTGCTTTATGAGAATAAATATGGTCAAATTAGTTCATACAAATACAGCACCAAACACTATCAGATATGTAGAAGATGCTATTAATTAAACAAGATTTAGAAGATAAGGGGATGCAAAGTGCCTGTCGTAATTAAGATAAAGAACTAATAGAGGGATAGGAAACAGTGAACTAAAAGGAAACAAAGAGATTCTGTAAGTAAAGAAAGAGACCCATAGTAATGTAAAGCAGTTTTGCCCGGAAGTCGAACCAGATCCTTAAAAGGCTATTAGAGAAGTTAAATCCCTCATAAAAAGGAAGTTCAGTTTTCTTTCAAACTTTTCCTCCCTTTTAGTTCCTTTTCATAATCCCATTACCCTATGGGAAAATCCTGTTAAAAAGTTACTAAGTAAACGGAGCCCCATCCATTTATCTCGGGATTTCTTTTTTCCTCCCTTGTGGAAATATACTCTTTTTTTTTTTTTATATTATCTATCCTACCGAGATGAGTTCTTTATTAATTTATCATCTTTTAGGGTTGGGTAGAAACGCCCATAAAAAAGGTTTGCGGTCTGCATCTGGAAAGGATTTTTAAGTCCTATTGCAGGGGTAGTTATAAAACGTAACGTCAAAAATAAATAAATAAAAAAAAAACTCACACGGTGAAGTGGAATGGTTAGGGTTATTTTTTTTGTTTCATCTAGGAAAATTTTGGTATCGCATATTCTAGAGTGAATCATCTTGGGTTTTCAAAAGTGTCAGTCCGTATTAGGAAAAAAAAATCGAAAATTGGCCTTTATAAACAAAACAAATAACTAGAATTCATCCAAACCAATCACACTCTTTTTAGATCATCGTAACATTAACTTTTTTCAGATATGCAGTATATGAAATGTCTGTGATTTTCATATATTTTTTTGCCAATATGGACGCTAATGTGTATTATGATATATATATATATATATATATATATATATATATATATATATATATATATATATATATATATATATGTATATTTTTTTTTATTTATTTATCCATTTATTCATTATGAACGTATTTCTCTGAACGCAGGCTAACACGTTGGGAGGCCATCAAAAAGTATAAAATAACAAATAATAATAATAAGAGAGAGAGAGAGAGAGAGAGAGAGAGAGAGAGAGAGAGAGAGAGAGAGAGAGAGAGAGAGAGAGAGAGCAACGAGCATAATAACTCCCACAATATGGAAACCATGAAATGTTCTTCATGTCAAATAGTAATGGAAATCATAATGACCAAATAATTAGTTCGTAGAATTCTACTTACATTTTTATTGGTAAATTCTCATCGCAATACTCATATGTTTGCATAATGCTTTTCCGCCTTTGTTGCAATTGCTACTTTTCTATTAGTATTGTTATTACTAGCTAAAGTATAACCGTAGTTGGAAAAGAAGGATACTATAAGTCCTAGGACTCAAACAGGGATAGTAGCACAGTGAGGAACGGGTATACAAAATCAAACTGAATAGCGTTACTGAGTGTTCCCTCAAACAAAAGCACTCTAACCCAACACAGAGGTTATGGGACTACCAAAGTCTAGAGAACAATAGTTTCCTTTTGGATTGCCCTTCATCAAGGATAACAAAATGGGTCCCAAGATATTACTAAAAAGAACCAGAAAAAGAAAGAAAAGACGATGGATTGATGAACAAAAAAAAGTTAGCGATCGTGGTCTGGCACACAAGGAACATAAACAGACGCAAGTGGAAGGACAATTTCATATCTGAGGTCTTAGTTCTACAATGTATTTTAGTAAGGGATTTAACATGTACACATGTATCAGAAATTTCTATGAATTTATTGCAGATTTTTAATTATTTTTTCTTTCTAAGAACAATATTTATACTGCAATTTTGAACCAATTATTTTGTATGCTGATGTATATAATTAGCTAGTAAATGTATATTCCTTTATAGAAGCTTCAATACATAAAAAAGTACGGTTAAAATCAATGATAGTGTTGTTTTAAGGTTTTTAAAGGATTAAGTTGTTATATATTTTTTTTTTTTGGTATTCTAGAAAAATATTGACAAATCACTGTTAAACTTACAAATCAGTGTTAAACTCACATAAAAACGAATGTAAACATTTCAATGAAGTTGATTAAATGGAGTTACATAATACTTGCTAAGGTAAAAGGTGTCTGGCTTCAGTTCCAGTTTCATCAGAATAGATGCTCACCAAAATGTCAGCCAGGCAAACGCAGCCCCCCACATCAGTGGCCTCCCCAGTAAAAAGCTTAAACTTACGATCCCGAGCTGGGATCGATCTGCTGCCATAAAATGCTAGGCAAACACGTTGCTGTTGTACCAGCAATAAGAAATTAAAAATAAAAAGTTATATGTTTATATAAAAAACATTATTAGTAATTTAACTTTGTAACTATACTTCAATTGAAATATTTCATGAAACAATACCCTTGATAAATTGCATAAAACTCTCTCTCTCTCTCTCTCTCTCTCTCTCTCTCTCTCTCTCTCTCTCTCTCTCTCTCTCTCTCTCTCTCTCTCTAGAAAAATAG
>NC_090726.1:13754911-13764911 GCF_036898095.1 Palaemon carinicauda | reverse complement strand
AGCAAAGTATTAATTGGAAAGAAATTATTTTCACACACCAAGGCCCGCCTGAACTGACTCTTAGTGTCTGATGGAGGGCGAGAAATAAACCCCTAAAAGTATATCTTAGCCTCCAATGTAGTGGTTCTTTGATGTCAAACTCGTATGACGAATCTATGGCTTTTTTTATAGCCTTCTTCATTTTGTCGTCAATAATTGCCTTAAATAGATGGATCTCATCTGCAACCACTTTAGATAATTATGCCAAATGCTGGAATATAAGATCCTTGAACTCAAGATTGACATACTTTGATAAAACCATATTTGACTGCTTTAATTGAAGCTATTTGGTTCTGGATCAAGGAGACTTTCTTCAGCCTTCTCTTTTTCCAACTCCAACAATTGTCAGTAAGGGCCTGCTCTTAACAATTTTCTTCCAGCTGCCATCTAAAGTTTATATTACTTATATAGGTCCCTTATTGGTTCACCAAATCATTTGGAATCATAAAAAAATTTAATGCACTGTATTTTCTATGCATCATTTATTACTATTTGAGTCAATTCGGTCCAAGAATAATTGATTGTGTTATAAGGACGAAATAATATTATAAGCCTTCATGGACTCCTAAATGTTCATGTTGTCATTTGGTGACATGCGAGTAATATCAACTACTTGGTACCAACAAGGCCTATAGATGTACATATATAGACCTTGGGTACCAATTGATGAGAGTCATAGCACCTTCGTCAATGGCTTAGATTACAAACGTAGTGTCTGAGGGCAGAGAATAACACTCAACATTTGGGTTCATGTCATTTTTATATGTGGGTTTTCCAGATGCATTACCCAAGATGAATATAATCTTAAAAGGAAGTTTCTTTATCGTTCAATATTTTATTGTTGATATAAAAGGCCATTGTAATATTCTTTAAAAATGAGCATAGTGACCCATGCCTTCAGATATGTCATCCAAATAAAAACACGCGTCCAGTTTGGAATGCTTTTAAGAGCCTGAAGGTTAAAGGCGTGGTAACCTAATGGCGGTTTTAGTCTAAATCTAAAATCACCAGTGATGTTACCATCTAAAATTCGTGTTCACGCAATTTTGTCATTTTTTTTTTCACTCGTTTGAAAAAAAATAGGAGAACTAACATTCATTGAAAAATAATGAGCCGGTCTCGTCAACAAAGATGATGACTTCTGAAGAATTTTGTTTCTCATCAATAATGCTCTTCGAAAAGAAAGAATATTTTTCGTCTACAACAGTGTTAGAAACACCAGCATTGGCAAAACAATTTTATTACCATATATATACGATATGATAAAGTAAGGATGCCTACGAAATATAAAGAATAATAAAAAAAACAAAATTCAACCTATAATACAAATATGAGAAATATAAAGAAAAATCCAATATATTTTTTTTCCATCCATTAAATATAGAATACTGTATTCAATACCTTAAACTATATATACTATGTTCATATTCAATGTACTTTACGTTTACTATGTTATTAATATAGTCTTGTTTTCTTTAGATTATTATTCTTTTTACACTTTCATTAATGCAACCTAAAGACCTATGTAAGGTAACGTTCTATTCAACATTTAAGGATGGGCAACGGGTATATATATATACACACATGCATATATAGATATATATATATATATATATATATATGTATGTGTGTGTGTGTGTGTGTGTATGTGTGTGTGTGAAAAAAATAATTATGAGAATAACACTAAGAGACAGAAAACGAGTAACATAGATGCGAGAGCTAACTAAAGTAGAGAACTTTGTAAAATCATTTATGAAATAGTAATGGACGTGGGCAGGATATATAATGAAAATAACTGATAAAAGATGGGCAGTAGGAATAACAGAATGGGTCCCTTTAGATTGCAAAAGACACAGACGAAGAAAAAGAAGACGGATGTGTTGATGATCTAAGAATGTTTTTGGGTGTGGACTGGAGTGGAAAGACCATAAACAGACGGGAGTAGGACATGTCAGAGTCAGTTTTACTGTTGTGGGCTAGTAACAGCTAATTATATATATATATATATATATATATATATATATATATATATATATATATATATATATATATATATATATAATATGACATAATATATTACATTATACATTATATGTAATATGTAAAATATATTATACTATGTATATTCCTAATATACATTTTTTACTTCCGGAAACCACCATTAAACCATTACTTATTATTTTTTTTAAGTACATTAAGTAAAAGGTAGCAATTATGTTTTAAGAGGCTTTAGATTTATTGCTCTCTCTCTCTCTCTCTCTCTCTCTCTCTCTCTCTCTCTCTCTCACATACCTGTGAAATACGAAGCAGCTTTTTTTGCAAATATCGTATTTTGGTTGGACTCAATAACTCATATAGTGTGGCTGACGTCCACCCTGATTTATATTTATGACCTTGTCAGCATTTCCAATGAGGTAATATTTCAAGAGCGGACGAATCCATTTGCCTCTCCTGGATAGACGTCAAAATTAACTGGTATAATTTTTTTTTTTTATTCTAGCCAAAACATAGAAATCTTGATATTTTCAAGTAAAGAGTAACTATTTTGGTGTTGGCATAGATCAGCTTACTGATATTTTATTAATTTTCTAAAATATTCCTCTGAACAGAAATAGCCTTGTTTGTTACCAAATTGTTTTCCCAAAGAACTTTATTGCATTACCAGCAGATAGAGAGGGTCGTTTGTTCGACCTATGATACACACACATATATATATATATATATATATATATGCATGCTATTTTTTCTAGGAGGAAAACTAAGGGATGAGACAGCAATATAGGTTTTGATGAAAATGATTTGAACGAAAAGAGTGAGCTTTAATTTACAATTTCTATACATCTTTATAGGGATTCACTTTTTCATTTCAATAGCGATAAAAGTATTAATTCTAACAGTTCTACAATTGATATGATGGAGAATATTTGTGCTAAATAACATTTTCCCGAGAACGGATAAACAATGTTTAGGAATATTGATTAAATTATTTCAATATATAATGACAACAAAATATATCGTTTTCTAAGTAAGTTTTAGAACAAGGAAATACAAAGAAGCCTTGGATTGAGGTCCCTATTAGAATTTTCCGTAAAGCCAAATGTCTTATCTCCTTTTCGTCCCTGTTTGAATGTTCTTTTAAAAATGGTACTGACAAGGACTGTGCATACTCTGATTCATAGATAAACTCGTGGTTACGGGTAGTATAAATATCATCATTAGTTATTCTATTTTTTTTTGGTTTTACCAAAGAATTGGAAAATATTTCCTATCTTTTTCTAATTATTGTTCTACTCTATCCTATCTTAATTTACTTGAATTTGAGAAGAACATATATCCTAACCTGTCGAATCGTAAAGGACTTTTTTTTTTTTTTTTTTTGCACTAAACTGATATAACAAATATTCCCACATATATTCACAAAAAGTTCACCATTAAAGAGTGGATAACCTTACATAATATGCCAGTCAAAATTATCTTGGTCTCACAGTTTCCGTTTTTTTTATATAAAGACCTGTCCTTGTCCAATACCTCTTTCTCAACAACTAAAAAGACTTTTTCAGGTACTCTTTTCCTTTTACATTTCATCATTGGTAAATCAAACATTTACTTCACTGGCCAATTGTCGTTCATTTTTCCCGTATGCTATACATCTAAAAAAATATACGGATTCACACTATTGCCTAGAATTATATCTCTATTTACCAAGGAAGTTCCCCAATTTTGTGGGGGTAGCCAACATCATACAACGGAACAAAAGGCGACATTGCCTCTCTCTGCTCCTCCCAGCCTGACAAAGGATTCTTCTTAAACCTTTTACAAGGGAAATAAAATAGAAAAATAAATGTTATTACACGCTAAGCCATTATTCCCTCATTCGTAAGCGATGCATGTTCCAGGGTGGTGCTGTGGTTATGTAGGAATGTGAGCATATGTGATGGAAGCATAAAAAGGCCATTATTTATTTTTAAGTCATCAGTATTTTGAGTTTATATATATATATATATATATATATATATATATAGAGAGAGAGAGATATAGAGAGATAGAGATAGATATATATATATATATATACAGGATTTAGATGATTATCTAAATTAATCAGAGAGAGAGAGAGAGAGAGAGAGAGAGGTGTAGTTGATATAGATAAGGATTTAGATGATTATCTAAATTAATCATAATGAGAGAGAGAGAGAGAGAGAGAGAGAGAGAGAGAGAGAGAGAGGTTTAGTGATGTGTAGTTGATATAGATAAGGATTTAGATGATTATACAATAAAATCATATTATGAGAGAGAGAGAGAGAGAGAGAGAGAGAGAGAGAGAGAGGCATAATAATTTGCAGTTGATCGTAGTAAGGATTTTGATGATTATCAGAATTAATCATATGAGAGAGAGAGAGAGAGAGAGAGAGAGAGAGAGAGGGAGAGAGAGAGAGAGAGAGAGGAGAGAGAGAGGGTGGGTATAATTATTTGTTGTCGATCGTAATAAGTATTTAGATGATTATCATAATTAATCATAATGAGAGAGAGAGAGAGAGAGAGAGAGAGAGAGAGAGAGAGAGAGGGTTTAGTGATGTGTAGTTGATATAGATAAGGATTTAGATGATTATAAAATAAAATCATATTATATGAGAGAGAGAGAGAGAGAGAGAGAGAGAGAGAGAGAGAGGCATAATAATTTGTAGTTGATCGTAGTAAGGATTTTGATGATTATCAGAATTAATCATATGAGAGAGAGAGAGAGAGAGAGAGAGAGAGAGAGAGAGAGAGAGAGAGAGAGAGAGAGAGAGGTATAATAATTTGTAGTTGATCGTAATAATGATTTAAATTATTATCGTAATTAATCATATTGAGTGAGAGAGAGAGAGAGAGAGAGAGAGAGAGAGAGAGGGCGGGTATAATGATTTTTAGTCGATCGTAATAAGGATTTAGATGATTATCATAATTAATCATATCATGAGAGAGAGAGAGAGAGAGAGAGAGAGAGAGAGAGAGAGATGAGAGAGATGCACTTGATACATATTCTTTCCAATGATGAATATCCATATGGATTAATGTTGAGCAAACTTTATGCAGATTCAATAAACAACTTCAACAACTTCATCTCATCCGGTATTTGTTTACGTTACTTGGATAATTAATTCGGGTTTCTATCGTTAAATGATATGTTATTAAAATTTCGTTTTGTGACGATGATGCTTCAAGGGTCTGCGTATGAAATGTGTTTTAATATTTAAATGTAATTAATTGTTGTTTCAAATACTCTAATTACTGAGGCATCGAAAAATACAGCACTCCATAAATTATTTGAAATATTGTTTACATGGAAAGAAATTTGCATATTTCTCACAAAATGTGAGGTAATCTTTGACATTTTTTTTTTTTTTGGTAATATCATCTTTTTCAACTTAGTTAATTAAATTTTCTGTGGGGTCATTTTCTATCCACGATGAAGATGACGAATGGAGAAATTATCATATTTGGAAGGGCAACAAATCAGTCTTGACTTAGAAATAACTGCACTTGGGTAAACGCTGTTGCTTAGAGTTTATGCTTCAACTGAAAATAAATACGACCGTAAAAGAAACCCTTTCTGGTAAAGCCTAGGAATATAAATGCTTGGCTACCCATAAATCTGCAATCTTCAGTGTAGACTTGAAAGTTCCTACCGTACATGAGATGGCTCTGTCAATCACTGTCCAAAGGAACAGGCATCCCTTTTGATTGATCTGTTTGACATGTAGCAAAGTAATGAGATACTGGATATTCAACATTCCCGTTTTCCTGAGTCTAGCTACCTAGTTTAGCTTTTCAGTCCCGTGAAATAAAAAACCTTTTGATGAAGCTTGATGCATATGGCGGTGTGGACCCTAATGTTTTTTGTTTTTGTTTTTTTTTCCCATCATAAAGAGCACTCACTTCTAATTGCCTAGGTTGCGTGTTGCTTTCCCAAGTTAGTAAGAGGTTCTTCTTGCACTTGTTGGAGCATTAGTAAGGTTACTCCATTAGCTAAATGTCTGTGTAGAATTTGCCTCGATTTTAGTACTGCCTTTCAGTTTTAATCATGAGGCCCATGTATTCAAACTCAAAAACTTTGTAGTAGGTTGTTCTTTTCTTACAATCATTGGAATTTTTAAGTAACAGATTGCAAAGAGTAGGTGTTGACGGGCACCATAGTGAGTGACAGAATATAATACAGGCTGTTTTAGGGTTGTGTTATTGGCCCATTACTTTTCTATTATATACACATTTTTTTCCTGGAAAAAAGGTCATTTCATATACAGAGAAGGCTACTCCTATTGCATCATTGCTCATCTCCTGGTTATAGATATGGGGTTGCTGAATTTGTTAATAGAGATCTACGTGAAATCAGTACCTGGTGCAAAGCAAATTAATATGAAAGAATTTGAGGCCTGAATAAATTTAAGTAAGATTGTAAATAGGTCGAGGACAATGGCTCTTCAACATCCAGGTCTCTAGCATTAACAATGTTTCTTTAACTATATATAACTTTAAAATTTTAGTTCTGATCCGTGATTAAAAACTCAGTTTTGAGAAGTACATTCGATTTTTTTTATATTGAATTGTATAAAATATTGGCTTGACAAAATTTTTTTTATGAATTTCTGTAATCAACATATAATAATTTTTCATTCTTTCATTTTCTATGTTTCAAGCATTGTTCTCCTGTCTGGTCTTGAACTCATGAGTGTAATTTTGATTATTTTGACACAAATTTGTAGGCTCAAAATTTTCTTATTACCGATCTTAATATTAATCTTTGGGACCTTTTTATTGATAGTTCTCCATACTACTACATCAGTTTTCTAGGCACATAATAATCCATAATCTCACCTGAATAGTCCTTCAACTTTCTCGTATCCTGTGCTCATTCCAGGTACTCATCTGTTTCCCCTTCATTAATCGTTAGTCTCACTTTGTTTTCAGGTTCTTGATTTCTATCTTCTGATGAATTGCAGAAGCGAGGGGCAGAGACACTGCCCTAGCAAATAGGACAATACATTAGAGACTGTCCATATACACATATGGTCAGCCATCAAGCCACCCTTTCAACCCAAGCTATGACTAATAAGGGCCAGGCAATGGGTGCTGATAACTAAACATGTAGACCTATAGGCTCCTCTAAAATCCCAATGTTTAACTCACAATAAAGTTTAAAGTGCAGGCGATAAAGATGCTAGGGAATTGAAGCGGGTCTCGAGCCTCAGTTCGGCGATCACCAGGCAGGGACGTTTACAATAGACCACCACAAGCATAAATGCATAAATTCTATAATTGATGTATATCTGGTTACGTGTTTGCCTGGTGTTTGCCAGACAGGGGTTCGAGTCCCTCTCAGACTCGTTAATGCCTTTAGTGTTTGCAACCTTACCATCTTTGTGAGACAAGGTTGGGTGGTTTGCGGGAGCCTATAGATCTACCTGTTGAGCCATCAGCAACCATTGCCTGGCCATCACTGGTCCTAGCTTGGGTGGAGAAGAGGCCTGGGGCGCTGATCATATATGGTCAGTCTCTAGGGCATTGTCCTACTTGCTAGAGCAATGTCACTGTCCCCTTGCCTCTGCCATTCATAAGTGACCTTTAAACCTTTATAAACGAAGATAGTTTTCATAACAATACAGATCCCGGAGAATTATATAATTTTTTTATGGTTAGTCTCTAGGACATTGTTCTGCTTCCTAGGGCAATATCAATGCTTATTGCCTCTGCTATTCATGAGCGACTTTTAAAGCTATAAAAGCGAAGATAGTTGTAACTTTTTTATTAAAAAAAAAAAATAGACCACACTGAATAAAGGATGAAATGTAATCACATATATGTTGGTGGAAGTTTGAAATGTGATTTGATCAAGCCTCCGGCATCCAATCGCATCGAAATGAAGTCATGTATTGAAAATCGATGAATATTCGTCTCCAAACCTGTATTGTCGAATCATTGAAATTTCTCAACTTACTCTTCCTTCAAGATATTGAGAGGGTCAGATGAATGCACTCAATTTAAGTAAAAGAAATTTCAATCTGATCATATCAAGCAAAATTCATATATATATATATATATATATATATACTATATATATATATACATACATATATATACATACATATATATATATATATATATATGTATATATATATATATATATATATATATTTATATACATATATATATATATGTATATATATGCATATGTGTGTGTGTCATGGTTATATGTATGACTTTGTGTTCATGTTTACGCTTTAAAAAGAGACTTAGAATTCTGAAGGGGAAAAAACAGTCCTTTGAAATGTTTGGTTCTCCGTTAAGTACCAAGACGATTCTCCGTATTTCACTCTAATTTTTCATTGCAACATCCAATCAACGAAATCACCCTGCCTTTGGCAATAAACCTTGTTTTCTTGGGTTCCTTTCCTTTCCAATTAAGGACACGTTTCGCCTACCTGGTATTTTCTCTCTAGCTCTTTTTGAAGTAAACTTATTTTCTCTCAATATATAAATTACGGTATACTTTATAGTTAAGTTTAAATAGAACATGTGTATATGCATATGTATATGCACAGGCATATGTAAATGTATATCCATATGTGTATATATATATATATATATATATATATATATGCATATATATATATATATATATATGCATATATATATATATATACATATATATATATATATATATATATAATATTTTTGTTTCTTACAATAATTAATTTCTATTGATTTTCTGTGGTTACACAATGTCAATGAAAGCATTAATATCTAATCCATTGATAGAGTAATTTGACTAAAACTATAACGAAATTTCAAGATATTTATGTGGCAAAAGAAATGGCCTCTTTACAATTCTTTAAGTCTCACATTTGTCACAAGAGCCAAGTTCCCAGAAAATTTCATTTACAGATACTTTTGCTCTGCCTTGTGTTTTCTATTTATATGCACAATCGATGACATAACTTATTCATTTTTAATTCTGCCTTTCATCCTTTATTACGGATAATCCGGTCTTTTCTCATCGTTTACATAAATATTTTAGTCATCTCCACATGACATGACATATATTATGCATACCTCGTATTTTCTACTATTTAGAATGTTTTATTATATGGTGTATGGCTAGCAAATAAACAGATTGTACGATATTTTTCTTATATTTATCATATATTACTTCCTTTGAAGAATGAGGTTTAGTTGAATATCACATAAATCTAATTTAATTTCGCTGTACACACCTATCCTAAAAATTTATTGTAAAATCTCCCTTAACTATTATAGCTACTACTTTTCAACGAACAGTCTTGTTTCCTCCTTTCTATATTGCGGTGCAACTAACTCCTAAATAATATTACAGATAATTTCTATAGTATTCGTTTGGTTTACTTTAATATAAAATTTAGACTCGGTATCATTCACCTTTCCATCGCTATATGAAACTTACTCGTCAATATTCATTGTCATCACTTACCCATTTATATTTTTGACCATGAATATATTTTTCTCCCCTTTTCTCACCCTTCAGTACACCTCACAGGTCCCCTTCTCTATTACCAGTCATCAGTGTGCCATGTACCACATAAAACTCCATTCAAAATCCTCTTCAAAAACAAATCCTATATTCACATTCCTTTTCTGTTTTCCTACTTATATTGATAAATCCTTAGTGCTAAAAAAAATAAGAATCATTGACCTAAGGGCTAGAAAACATTAATAATCACCTCTAATAGAATAAAATATTCTTATATTAATATATTGCAAAACTTATCAAAACAAGGAAGATGATTACACTATTTCACAGTTCCCTATTGTCCAGGTCATTGGATACATGTCCTGATAGAAGAATTCCTTCTAACATGTTAGTTCTCTTAATTAAAGTCCTTGTTCCGGAAAATGCTGAAAAATTCAATCAGGTTTTATACATAGAGACACACAGACAGACAGACAGACA
>NC_090726.1:13749911-13752411 GCF_036898095.1 Palaemon carinicauda | reverse complement strand
ATTAAAATTAAAATTAAAATTTTAATGTAAATGTAAATGTAAATGTAAATGTGAGTTTAAGTTTAAGTTTAAGTTTAAACTTAAACTTAAACTTAAACTTAAACTTAAACTTAAACTTACATTTACATTAACATTTACATTTACATTTACATTTACATTTACATTTTAATTTTAATTTTAATTTTAATTTTAATTTTAATTTTAATTTTAATTTTAATTTTAATTTAAATTTAAATTTAAATTTAAATTTAAATTTAAATTTAAATTTAAATTTAAATTTAAATTTAAATTTAAATTTAAATTTAAATTCGAATTCAAATTCAAATTCAAATTCAAATTCAAATTCAAATTCAAATTCAAATTCAAAATCAAATTCAAATTCAAATTCAAATTCAAATTCAAATTCAAATTCAAATGTAAATGTAAATGTAAATGTAAATGTAAATGTAAATGTAAATGTAAATGTAAATGTAAATGTAAATGTAAATGTAAATGAAATTGAAATTGAAATTGAAAATGAAAATGAAAATGAAAATGAAAATGAAAATGAAAATGAAAATGAAAATTTTAATTTTAATTTTAATTTTAATTTTAATTTTAATTTTAATTTTAATTTTAATTATATTTATAATTAAAATTATGATAATTATTATTATTGTGGCCTCTACTAGAATTTTGCATTTTTTTCTCGATACCATATATTGTTTTATGATTTGCAGAAAATGACTGGATTACCTATAAACGCTACGAGGCCTCGTAAACACCTCGTAACTTGTATCCGGGTTTCGGAAATATGGTCAGTACCCGATTTTATGATATTAACAAAACCACAGTCGATGTTTTAAGGTAAAGAATAATATCTCAGTTTAACTATAAGAGATTAAATAAAAATACTTATAGGCCATTTAGGAGCAAACTTTCTAGCAACCCACCTCTATTATATATATATATATATATATATATATATATATATCATGGTATGTCTTTCAAGATTATTCCCTGATTCAAGCAAAAGTCCACTCACTTTAGCCCTTCCTTAGGAAGGGTGGACGTGGTTCCCTAACGGGATAGTGGCAGAGATGCAAAATTTGTTCCTATGCGAATACAACCATTATCCAATAGTTAACAAGAGTAGTCACATTGGGGAAGGTGTCACAAATTCATACTGACATTGGTGACTTTTTATACAAACTTTGCTTTATAATGTATAGAGCGAGACCACTATACAAGCTTGTCATTTTGTCATCCATAGTTTTTATGTACTCCTCGAGACTTTTTCCAGAGTCTAGTACGACTCTTCCCTGTAGGGGGCAGGAAGCACTAACATAGTTCATGCTTAGATGAAATGATATATGACGGTATCATCATAGGTCTCTAGGTCTAGACGGACCAGGAAAATACTTTCTTGAGAGTACGGCCCCGATTGAGAATCCGCAGATACAGTAATGCTCTGGTAAACTTCCATCAGGACAACATGGCCTGAGCCCAAAAAATGGATTTTGAGCGAAGCGAAAAATATATTTTTGGGTGAGGTAGCCACGTCGTCCTGATGGACCCGCCCTTCCTTTTATTGTAAAAGGGCTTATTGACCCCTCCCTATAATACAGTATCTGTAGCAAGGAATAAAGAGGGCGCTACCGCCTTCATCATATACACACTGGAAACGGAATAGGAGAGATGCCATATGAGTGGCTCTCTTTTCATTCTCGTTTCAGATTCTTGTCACTGTAACCCCTTGAAGCGTTAATACTGTTCGGGGTGAAGATAGCTATGTGACGTGTCAAGAATACGTCCTCTGATATTATGCGATATCCCTGTGAGATTATTTAGGGATATTCGCTACAGGAGTTATAATTCTGGATACCTTAAGGTAAAATTCTCTGGGAATAGCACTGTAGTCAAATATACCCTAGGAAGCTACCCTTTAGGAACTTCCATCAGGACGACATGGCTACCTCACCCAAAAATAGATTTTTCGCTTCGCTCAAAATCGGTTTGTGTATATATATATATATATATATATATATGTATATATATTTGTATATACGTATGTATGTATGTATGTATTTATATATATATATATATATATATGTATATATATAATGTCTATATATACTTATGTATACACATATATATATATATATATATATATACATATATATATCATTCGGCAAATTATATATAGACAAAAGAAATGAGCTTATTCAAACAACGTCACCGAAAAGTCCAGTGACCAAAACATTTTGATTTTCCTCTCATTACAATAAAAACTAATGAGGCGGGAAGAATATCAGCTGCAGTAGCAATAGGAAAATACTTGTTTTAGTTATGCCACCAAACTTCATTTATGGAGTAAGAAGACAAAAAAAAGGAGAAATAATTACCTTTAAGCGAAAATGACAGTGTTGTTGTCTGGACTTGGTTACGTAAGTATATCTCTCATTATATATCAACTAAATTTAGCTTACAGTAACATTTCCAAAATTAAGATTATTTCCTT
>NC_090726.1:13744142-13749411 GCF_036898095.1 Palaemon carinicauda | reverse complement strand
TCTTGGCGAGAAACGTAGGATCCGGAAACAGGTTCAGTTCTTCCCCATCCAGGAACTGAACACGACCTGCCTCTCTCGAGAGGCTACAATCTCACTAACCCTGGCCCCGGACGCGAGTGCAAAATAGGAAAATAACTTTTTGTGTCAAATCCTTTTACGCACAGTCTTCATTGCTCAACAGAGAAGCGAAATGAAGAACTTGTCTAAAGACCATGAAATGGGCTTTGGAGGTGCTGAAGGTCTGAGCCTAGCACAGGCTTTCGGGACTTTATTAAAGATCTCGTTACCTAGGTCGACCTGGAAGGCATATAGAATGGGTCTTGTCAAAGCAGACTTACACGCTGAAATCGTGTTCGCTGCCAACCCTTGACCATGGAGGTGGGGAAAAAAGATAAGCAGAAGTCTGTCAAGATCTCCTGCGGAATCTTCGCCTTGACAAAAGGCCACCCATTTTCTCCAAGATGACTCATATTGCCTTCTAGTAGATTTGCACTTATATTCCTCAAGGAAGTCTATACTAGCTTTCGAAATCCCGAAACGCTTTCTCACCGCTAGGGAGAGAAAATCATGAACTGCAGGGTCCGGGTTTTCTGTAATGAAGCCCAGACATTTGACTTCTGGACTCGCCGGGTCAGAACTGGATCTGGTAGTGGTACAAACTTCAGCTACAGTTCCAATGCCAGGAGGAACCACACGCTGTTCGGCCACTTGTGGGCCACTATTGCCGCTACCCTTTGAAGGATCTCAGTTTGTTGAGGACCCTCAACAGAAGGTTGTGAGGAGGGAACAGATAAATCTTGGACCATCTGTTCCAGTCGAGGGACATCGCGTCCACTGCTTCCGCTAAGGGGCACGTACAGGGGCAACTTCTTGTTGTCTTTCGTCGCAAAGAGGTCTATCTGCAGTTCTGGGACTGATTCAGAATGAAGGAGAATGATCCTGCGTCTAAGGACCATTCCGACTCTATCGGTGTGAACCTGGATAGAGCGTCCGCTGTCACATTGCGGACTCCTTGAAGGTGAACTGCCGACAGGTACCACTTCTTCTTTTCCGCCAATCGGAAGACGGCCAACATCACCTGGTTGAGAGGTGGTGACCTCGATCCTTGTCGTTTCAAGTATCTTACAACTACCTCGCTGTCTATTACCACTTTATGTGGAACGAATGACGCGGGGAGACTTTCTTTAAGGTAAGGAGCACTGCCCTAGCTTCTAGAAAGTTTTATGAGAAAGGTCTTGAATAGCCTGGACCAAGTCCCCTGGACTTTTTTCCGATGAGAGTGACCTCCCCATCCCTCATTTGAGGCGTCTGAGTGAATCGTCACCGACGGGGGAGGTGGCTGAAGAAGAACCTGACTTCTTTAGATGTCTGGCTTGGGACCAAGGCCTGAGAAGAGTACTTAGCCGAAGCGGCTGGTCTTCTCAGATCTCTTCACGCGTTTGATGCATAACTTCTCCAAACTCCGATTGCATCCTTTAGCTGTGCTCTTAGCACTGGGTCTGTCACCGAAGCAAACTGGAGAGAGCGCAGTACTCTCTCCTGCTCGTGTCTTGATATCCTTTCGGAATCTTGAAGTCTCTTGACAGAACCCGCTATCTCCTTCCTTTTCTTCGCCGGGGTGGAGAAACGGTGTGACAAAAGGTCCCAGTGGATCTTAGCCACTGGAACTTTTGAGATGGAGAAAGTCGAGACTTTTTCTGTTGATCTTGAAGCCTAGGTACTATAGGAACTGGATCACTTGACTGGAAGCTTGCAAGCATTCTGTCTCGGATGCTGCCCACACCAACCAGTCGTCCAGGTAGGCTACTACCTGAATTCCCTTTTAGGCGAAATTGTTTGAGAGCTACGCTCGCAAGCTTCGTAAAAATCCTTGGGGCTATGTTTAGCCCGAATGGCATGGCTCCGAAGGCGTATAGTCTTCGTTGTAGCCTGAACCCTAGGTAGGGGGAGAGTTGATGGCTAATTGGAATGTGCCAGTAGGCGTCTGACAAGTCTATAGAGACGGAATATGCCCTCTTGGGCAGTAAGGTCCTTATGTGTTGCAGTGTTAGCATTTTGAATTTGCAATTCACTATGAACTTGTTAAGTGGCGACAAGTCCAGAATGACTCTGAGCTTTTCCGAGTCTTTCTTGGGAACACAAAACAGCCTCCCTTAGAAATTGATAGGCTTCACCCTTTTTCTCCTACCGTTCTTGAACGTACTCCTCCATAACGGGGGTGGAGTGTTGGAAAAACCGAAGGTACGGGGGTGGAGTGCTGTACCAGCTCCCGCCCAGTCCATTCTTGAGTAGGCTGTGGGCCAAGGGATCGAAGGTCCACCGATCCCGAAATTTCAGAAGTCTCCCTCCTACCGGTATCACCTCACTTGGACTGCCGTCCTGAGGTCTTGCCTTGCTGACCACGACCACCCCTGAATCCCCTTCCCCTTGAGGGGCGTCTAGACGAGCCTCTGGCTGCTTCTCTAGGCTTTGCTCGAAAGGAAGTAGACTGCCCTTCGAACGCTGGGATGAATGCCGTGGACTGTGTCGACACGGCCTGGGGTACCCACTGAAAGGTGGTCGGGGTTTGTGCCACGATCTGGGGCACTGGGGGCAATGGCAATTGCAGTTGCTGTTGCTGTCTAAGAGGCTTGGCTGGCCGAGACGGTAGCCTAGTCCTCATAGTCTTCCTCTTTGGTTGAGGACCCTCATCCGGGGAAGACTTTCTTTTGATAGCCAGGCCCCACTTCTGGAGAAGGTTTCTATTCTCCAAGGCGGCTTTATCAAAAACTTCTTTGACCAAGTCGGTAGGGAAAAAGGTCTTTTCCCCAAATGTTGGAGGAGATTAGTTTCTTTAGCTCGTGCCTCACCGTAGCCGAGGTAAACACGAACCCCCTACAAGCTCTCCTTGCCTTGACGAAGCCATAAAGGTCCTTCGTCACTGTGGCCAGATGAGGCTTGGCCACTACCATGAACATTTCATGGACCTTGGGGTCACTTGCCATCGTCTCGAGAGTAGTCTGAAGAGACATTGAGGCAGTCAGTCTTTCTTTTGTATCGAACTCACTTCGCAAAAGAAAGTCAGACAGCTTATGGAGGTCCTTGCCGAACTGACGTCCGGCAATATCAGCCTCCAACTTTCCCACTGAGAACGTAAGATGGACGTCCTTCCAGTCTTTGTGGTCCATAGGCAGGACCAGCGACAAGGGTTTACACTCCTCTAGGGAGGGGCAAGACTTGCCGGCCTCGATTGCTTTTAGTACAGCCAGAAACCCTTTCTGTAAAAGGGGGAAGGCTCTAGTAGGCGAGGACACAAAGGAAGGGAGCTTCCTATTCAATGCAGCTACCTTTGAGTTAGAGAAGCCCCTCTCTTTCATCGAGGATGAAAGTAGAGCTTGAGCCTTAGCATGGTCCATCACTATGACCTCCTTCGGCTCTGTCTCCTCCTTTGAAGCTGGTTCCTTCCTCAGCCGGACATAACAGTCCGGATATGATGCCTTGCTGGGCCAGAATTCCACCCTCCAGGGGAACTGAGCCCAGCTTATCCGAGATGACGATCTTTCCAGTCGTCATCGGCATGTGCTCAGCATACCTCCATGGGTTAGCATCTGAGCACAAGGGAAGGTCTTTCACATTGAGCTTTTTCTGGGGCCCATGTGATTCTGCAAGGCACTGCATTCGCAGTTCCATTGCAGCCGCCTTCTCCTGATTCTCCTTCTGCATTTGTTGGATCATTCCAACAATAGAAGAGAGAGCCTGTCCCAGCTCTACTGGCTTCTGCCAGGAGGTCTTCCTCCTGACACCCGTCCACATCAGATATCCTGTCATTTAGCTGGATGTCTTGCATCGCGACCGCGACTTCAGCATCCACCTGGATCTGAACTTAGGGGATCTCCTCTTGAGGCTGGGGAATCACTGCATCAGCTGATGCCTTAGGGAAAAGATACGCCCTCATCTTCTCACTTGGAAGATAAGGGCCAGAAGTGTTCTTTTGGAAGCCCCTTACCCAGGTACGAAGTTTCTTCCTAGCTATTTAAATGTCTCATTAATCAGGTTAGTGCACACAGTACATACCTGAGGGTCCCAATACCGGAGATCATCCTTGGAGACAGCGTATGCTGCGTGTCTCCTACAAAACTCATGTCCGCAGAGGTTCATGCTGCTGACATTGCAGAAAGCACTTCCCCACTTCGGAGTGTCCTTCTGTAAAGAGAAGAAATTGCCATGAGTATCAAGTGAACTATGTATCACTGGATATGCATAGTATAGCATAACAATTCAGAAAGGAAAGACACACACTTGTATTTCCCTCACAACCCATTGTTGCAGCCTTCCAGATAATAAAATCAAAAATGGTTTATCTCTTCTAGAGTAACTAATGCAAGGTTTCCAGAGGAAACAGGTGAAGCTCACACCTAAGCAATGATTTTAAAATCCTGGATAATAGACAGGGAAGAACTCAGCTTCCTATCTGAGGGCAACAGCAAAGGGATGTGCAAGAAAACACAATAGTGTTAGAAGATACAGTGCTGTACCAAAACCTTTACTATAGTTTTCCTCTTACTGTATATGCTATACAGAAGAATACTATTACAGTATAGGGGGATGTGTGCCGGCCTGCCTTTGCCGGCCGGCACACACCACAATTAGCTTTAAAGTATACTACTTAACAGCTATAGGGCGGCAGCACTCTGGTTCAAATGCCTGTGCCGGTCGGCAGCAACTGCCGGCCAGTAACAGCCAGTGTTGGCCGGCAATGGCTGCCGGCCAGCAACTACACAAGGTAGTACCCAGCTGCCAGCCACACTCTTGGTGACCGGCAGACAAGGACTGACATAAGCCGGCCGGCAAAGGTACAAGACCGATGCCAGCCGGCAGCAAAAGAACCAGAGAACTACACCTGCCCGGCTGCCGGCCTCATAGGCCGGCAGCCGGGACAGGTACAGCACTAGAAGAAAATAGAATGGATGCCGGGATAAGAGTGTACACTACCTCCAAGCCCGGCAACCGAAAGAGTGCATATAAGGAAGGGGAGAAACTAATTCAGGCTTCCTTGACCAATGCCGTCCGGCTCTGCCGGCAGGCATGGATGAGGGACCAAGAGAGGTCCGGGCAGCACTCGAAAACATAAGACCCTTGCCGGCCAGCAGCTCTGCCGGCCGGCAATGGGCTGAGTCAATTCCACATCCCAACCTATACTAGGTCCAGAAGTAGAACGACGTACAGTACAGTAAGACCCCTGCCGGCCAGCTCTGCCGGCCGGCAAGGTACAGTACAGTAATGGCTAGGC
>NC_090726.1:13729142-13734142 GCF_036898095.1 Palaemon carinicauda | reverse complement strand
CGGATGTTGAACAGGTCAAAACCTCTAAAAAAGGCCACTTGGTAGTTAATTTTGCGGATAAAGCTGGTTTAAAAAAGGCTAAGAATTACTTAGAAGAGGTCAAGAATGAAATTAAGGTAGAAGTGGATAAAAAGGATCTACTTAAACCGGAGATCAAGGTCTGCAATATTGATGAAAATGAAGATGATATAATTGCCAGTATAAAGGAGAAGAATGAATGGTTGAATGATATGTGTGAAAATGAAGAGGACTTTAAATTGATCAAGAAGTTTAAATCAGGACAAAGCGGTAAATCACATGTCATTATAAAGTGTAGTCCAACTATCAGGAAAGTTTTCCGTAAAAGGGACGATAGAGTATATACCACGCTTGGAGGATGCTGCAAAATTTATGATTCCTACAATGTATTTCAGTGTTATAAATGCCAGGAATTTGGTCATACTGCCGATAGTTGTAGCAAGACTCATGTATGTGCCAAGTGTAGCCAGGAACACCGAACCACGGATTGTAGTGTAAATACGTTAAAGTGTCATAAAACTGCTAAATGAGGAATTACAATGATATGAATCATAAGATATGTGATGAAAACAGTAAAGTATACAAGGAGGAGCTTACCAGGATAAAAAATAGAACCAATCATGGAGCTAGCCCATTGATTAAGTATCGTCTGATAATTATTCAATCGGTAGGGAATAAAACCATAAAGGTTAGAAATCTTATTAATAAAATGGAATTAGATTTATGCTTATTAACGGAAACTTGGTTGTAAGGGAAATATTAGTGATAACTCAAAGATTCATGAGATGACGCCGTGTACTCACGATTTCTACCACGTACCAAGAAAGGATAAAACTGGAGGAAGAGTGGGTGTCTTCGTGTCGAAAACCTTCTCTAGGGTTTCTATCATGAATGAAATAGTATTTGAAACGTTTGAATATATCATTTAAAACTGACAAGAACCAGTAAGGTATTGAATATAATATCATTGTGTAGACCACCAGAGAGTAATACGAGGAAATTCATTGAAGAATTTAGTATTCTTGTGGGTATGGTAGACGATATTAAAAATACATTAATTGGTGGAGACTTTAATTGTTGGGTAGATGATGGAAATTATAATAAGGCTAAAAAACTCAAGGAAGTATTTGAGATGTTTGATTTAATAAACAGTGTTTTGGTATCAACGTCAGTAGGTGGTCATACACTCGACTTGGTCATATGTGGGAAAGATTCTGACCTAATATGAAACCTTGAAGTGGAACCAGACTTTGAGATCTCAAAAACACATAAAATCATCACTTTTGATGTTAATAGAAATTGCATCAGAGTATTGAAGAAATGGATCACATATAGGGTACGGGAAAATTTCGATAGTGAAAATTTTATTGAAGCTAGTGTAGCGCATATGTCTTGTGAGAACATACAATGTGAACATATGGTAGAAAGAGAATGTGTTGGGTGTTATACCAAAAAGTATAATGACAATTTTGGAAAAATGTATGATACCAAGTGTCCTATAAAGAGCAAACTAATAGTTGTACACGAAAATGTTAGATGGTATAATAGTGAGCTATTAAAGGCAAAAAGACATAGACGTAAGATGGAAGGTAGATGGAAAAGAGCGAAATCCTCACAAGCCAGAATTCTATATAATGAGACCAGAAATGACTATAACATCCTGTTAGAAAAAACAAAAAGAAAATTCTACAATGGCGAAAGTAAAAAAAAAAAAAAACTAATAACATGAGGGAGTTTCACAAAAACCTAGATGATTTGATGGGATTAAAGAAAACATATATCTTGCCTGATAATGTCTTTGCAGAGGAATTTGATATATTCTTCAATGAAAAAAAAAAATTCATAAAATTTATAGAGATTTCCCCCAAAATCACTTGGAATGACAGTCAGCTATGCCAGTGAAGGAGGGTAAGAAATTAATAAAATTTAAAGAAATAAATATGTGCGACTTGTTAAAGGTTATGAGAGGGATGAAGAATACATATTGTGGAAACGACCCTTTCCTAAACAGTTCAATAAGTGAAGCTCCAAACAAGCAAGTTGTATATAATATTTACCTGAATATAATTAACCTAAGTATATCACAATCCTGTTTTCCTAGATGTGAAAAAACTGCGTTGATCAAACCAATATACAAAGGAAAAGGTGATGTAAACGAAATAAATTCATATAGGCCCATTTCAAATTTATCCTACATGTCGAAGCTTATTGAAAAAATCATAAGTGAGAAATTATGGGTGCATATTGATGAGTTAGAGGTATTCCCGGAAAATCAATCGGCCTACAGAGCTAATCACCCCACATAAACTACCTTATGCTCAATAGTGAATGATATGATAGGTCTTCTTGATGAGGGAAAGTGTGGAATTTTTATCATGTTAGATCTTAGTGCTGCTTTCGATACTGTTGTGCATGAGTACTTACTTGACGACTTAAAGTCCATTAGAGTGACTGAGGAAGCACTGGAATTTTTGCGAAGCTACTTAACGAACAGGAAGACTATTGTAGAAGTTTCTGGGAACCGATCCAGTGAGAGAATTCTTATGAAAGATGTACCACAGGGTAGTGTTCTGGGCTCTATCTTGTTCAACATATATACTATCGAGCTATCACACTTGTTGAAAAAACAAAGTGTGCTTTAAACTATATGCAGATGATACTCAGTTCTACCTTTCAATTTCAACAATACAAGATACAAAGAGGAAAATTGATGAGATAATGACCGAAATAAAAACATGGATGCAGAGGAAAAAGCTTAATTTAAATGATGATAAAACCGAATGTATGTTTTTGGGCACAAAAGTGGCTTTGAAGAATTACCAGTTATTTCAAAGTATAAAAATTGGTGACGCTGATGTTAGGATTTTGCCTGTTGTGAAAAATTTTGGTGTACTGATAGACTGTAATTTATCAATGAGGGATCAAATAGTGAACACAGTGAAAGTGTGTAACTATCGACTGAGGAACATAGCATTTAATGGAAAATATTTAACAGAAGGCAGTACAAGAATTTTAGTGATGAGTCACGTAATAACATGGCTTGATTACTGCAATTCTCTGTACTATAAATTGCCCAATACATTACTAAGAAAGCTTCAAAATGTGCAAAACCGGGCGGCTAGACTGATAAAGGGCATTAAACCTCGGAAGAAAGTAACTCCTGCACTGTTCGATCTACATTGGTTACCTGTTAAGGCTAGAATTTAATTTAAAATTTGTTTGTTGACTAACAAAGCACTTAAAAGTGATAAGCCTAAATATCTCCGTGATATCTTGGTCCCCTATCCTCAAGCTACTAGCGCTGCTGTAAGAGTTAGACATGCTGATGATCCATATAGACTATTGGAAATTAGTGTGAATCATGCAATAGGAGGAAGAACGTTTTGTTATGCTGCACGAAGACTCTTCAACGACCTTCTACTTGATGTCAAGAATAGCAAAAATGTGGCAGCTTTCAAGAAAAACCTGAAGACTTATCTCTTTGGAAAGTGTTATAATAGTGATCTGAAAAATACTAAGCCTGTATACAAATGCTAGAAAATAACTGAAAAGATACAGGGCAAAGTATCAATTGGAAAGAAATTATTTTTACACACCAAGGCCCGCCTGAACAGACTCTTAGTGTCTGGTGGAGGGCGAGAAATAAACCCCTAAAAGTATATCTTAGCCTCCAATGTAGTGGTTCTTTGATGTCAAACTAGTATGATGAATCTATGGGTTTTCTATAGCCTTCTTCATTTTGTCGTCAATAATTGCCTTAAATAGATGGATCTCATCTGCAACCACTTTAGATAATTATGCCAAATGCTGGAATATAAGATCCTTGAACTCAAGATTGACATACCTTGATAAAACCATGTTTGACTGCTTTAATTGAAGCTATATGGTTCTGGATCAAGGAGACTTTCTTCAGCCTTCTCTTTTTCCAACTCCAACAATTGTTAGTAATTGCCTGCTCTTAACAATTTTCTTCCAGCTGCATCTCAAGTTTATATTACTTATATAGGTCCCTTATTGGTTCATCAAATCATTTGGAATCATGAAAAAAATTAATGCACTTTATTTTCCATGCATCATTTATTACTATTTAAGTCAATTCGGTCCAAGAATAATTGATTGTGTTCTAAGGAGGAAATAATATTGTAAGCCTTCATGGACTCCTAAATGTTCATGTTGTCATTTGGTGACATGTGAGTAAAATCAACTACTTGGTACCAACAAGGTCTATAGATATATAGATATTGGGGACCAATTGATGATAGTTATAGCACCTTCGTCCATGACTTAAAATAAGAGCGTAGTGTCTGTGAGCAGAAAATAACACTCAACATTTGGGTTCATATATTTTTTATATGTGGGTTTTTCAGATGCATTACCCAAGATGAATATAATCTTAAAAGGAAGTTTCTTTATCGTTCAATATTTTATTGTTGATATAAAAAGGCCATTGTAATATTCTTTAAAATAAGCATAGTGACCCATGCCTTCAGATATGTCATCCAAATAAAAATAAGCGTCCAGTTTGGAATGCTTTTAAGAGCCTGAAGATTAAAGGCGTGGTAACCTAATAGCAGTTTTAGTCTAAATCTAAAATCACCAGTGATGTTACCATCTAAAATTCGTGTTCACACAATTTTGTCATTTTTTCTTTTCACTCGTTTGAAAAAAATAGGTGAACTAACAATCATTGAAAAATAATGAGCCGGTCTCGTCAACAAAGATGATGACCTCTGAAGAATTTTGTTTCTCATCAATAATGCTCTTCGGAAAGAAAGAATATTCTTCGTCTACAACAGTGTTAGAAACACCAGCATTGGCAAAACAATTTTATTACCATACTTATACGATATGATAAAGTAAGGATACCCACGAAATATAAAGAATAATAATAAAAAAAAAAATCAACCTATAATACAAGTATGAGAAATATAAAGAAAAATCCAATATATTTTTTTTCATCCATTAAATATAGAGTACTGTAT
>NC_090726.1:13721642-13724142 GCF_036898095.1 Palaemon carinicauda | reverse complement strand
TAAGAGGTTCTTCATGCACTTGTTGGAGCATTAGTAAGGTTACTCCATTAGCTAAATGTGTGTGTAGAATTTGCCTCGAATTTAGTACTGCCTTTCACAGTTTTAATCATGAGGCCCATGTTTTCAAACTCAAAAACTTTGTAGTAGGTGGTTCTTTTCTTAAAATAATTATGGCTTTTTTAAGTAACAGATTGCTAAGAGTAGGTGTTGACGGGTACCATAGTGAGTGACAGAATATAATACATTCAGTTTCTTAGGGTTGTGTTATTGGCCCATTACTTTTCCTATTATATGCACATTTTTCATAGAAAAAAAAAGTTCATTTCATATGCAGAGGAGGCTACTCCTATTGCATCATTGTTCATATCCTAGTTGTAGATATGGGGTTGCTGAAGTTGTTAATAGAGAGCTAGTTAAAATCAGTACCTGGTGCAAAGCAAATTAATATGAAAGAATTGAGGCCTGAAGGAATCTAAGTAAGATTGTAAATAGGTCGAGGACAATGGCTCTTCAACATCCAGGTCTCTAGCATTGACAATGTTTCTTTAACTATATATAACTTTAGAATTTTAGGTCTGATTCTTGATTAAAAACTCAGTTTTGAGAAATACATTCGATTTTTTTATATTGAATTGTATAAAATATTGGCTTCACAATTTTTTTTTTTTTATGAATCTCTGTAATCAATATATAATAATTTTTCATTCTTTCATTCTACTATGTTTCGAGCATTGTTCTGTCTGGTCTTGAACTCATCAGTGTCATTTTGATTATTTTGACACAAATTTGTAGACTCATAGTTTTCTTATTACCGATATAAATATTAATCTTTGCGACCTTTTTATAGATTGTTCTTCATACTACTATATCAGTTTTTCCAGGCACCAATAATCCATAATCCCACCTGAATAGTCCTTCCACTTTCTCGTATCCTGAGATCATTCCAGGTACTCATCTGTTTCCCCTTCATTAATCGTTAGTCTCACTTTGTTTTCAGGTTCTTGACTTCTATCTTCTGATGAATTGCAGAGGCGAGGGGCAGAGACACTGCCCTAGCAAGTAGGACAATACCTTAGAGACTGTCCATATACACATATGGTCAGCCACTAAGCCACCCTTTCACCCAAGCTATGACCAAGAAGGGCCAGGCGATGGCTGCTGATAACTAAACATGTAGACCTATAGGCTCCTCTAAAATCCGAATGTTTAACTCACAATAAAGTTTAAAGTGCAGGCGATAAAGATGCTAGGGAATTGAAGACGGTCTCGAGCCTCAGTTCGGCGATCACCAGGCAGGGACGTTTACAATAGACCACCACAAGCCTAAATGCATAAATTCTATAGATTGATTTATATCTGGTTACTTGTCTGCCTGGTGTTTGCCAGACAGAGGTTCGAGTCCCTCTCAGACTCGTTAATGTCTTTGCTGTCTGCAACCTTACCATCCTTGTGAGACAAGGTTGGGTGGTTTGCGGGAGCCTAAAGATCTACTTTTTGAGCCATCAGCAACCATTGCCTGGCCATCACTGGTCCTAGCTTGGGTGGAGAGGAGGCCTGGGGCGCTGATCATATATGGTCAGTCTCTAGGGCATTGTCCTGCTTGCTAGAGCAATGTCACTGTCCCTTGCCTCTGCCATTCATAAGTGACCTTTAAACCTTTAAAACGAAGATACTTTTCATAACAATACAGATCCCGGAGAATTATATAATCTTTTATGGTTAGTCTCTAGGACATTGTTCTGCTTCCTAGGGCAATATCAATGCCTATTTCCTCTGCTATTCATGAGCGACTTTTAAACCTATAAAAGCGAAGATAGTTGTAACTTTTTTATTGAAAAAAAATAGACCACATTAAATAAAGGATGAAATGTAATCACATATATGTTGGTGGAAGTTTGAAATGTGATTTGATCAAGCCTCCGGCATCCAATCGCATCGAAATGAAGTCATGTATTGAAAATCGATGAATATTCATCTCCAAACCTGTTTTGCCGAATCATTGAAATTTCTCAACTTACTCTTCCTTCAAGATATTGAGAGGGTAAGATGAATGCACTCAGTTTAAGTAATAGAGATTTTACTCTGATCATATCAAGCATAAGAATATATATATATATATATATATATATATATATATATATATATATATATATATATATATATATATATATATATATATATGTATATGTATATGTATGTATGTATATATATATATACATATATATATATATATATATATATATATATATATATATATATATATATATATATATATATATATAATGTATGTATGTATGTATGTATGTACGTATGTATGTATATATATATATTTATATATATATAATATATATATATATATATATATGTGTGTGTGTGTGTGTGTGTCATGGTTATAAGTAAGACTTTTTGTTCATGTTTATGCTTTAAAGAGAGACTTAGAATTCTGTAAGGGGAAAAAACAGTCCCTTGAAATGTTTGGTTCTCCGTTAAGTACCAAGAC
>NC_090726.1:13717462-13721142 GCF_036898095.1 Palaemon carinicauda | reverse complement strand
AAGAAGAAGGAGAGAGAGAGAGAGAGAGAGAGAGAGAGAGAGAGAGAGAGAGAGAGAGAGAGAGAGAGAGAGAGCATGCTTTGTGTTTATTTTTTTTCTACACTCTTACATCGTAAGAACAAAAAGAAAAAGGAGAAAACGAAGAAGAAGAGGAAGAAGAAGAAGAAGAAGAAGAAGAAGAAGAAGAAGAAGAGAGAGAGAGAGAAAGAGAGAGAGAGAGAGAGAGAGAGAGAGAGAGAGAGAGAGAGAGAGAGAGAGAGAGCCTTACCTCACCTTATTCTATGTTTGGGTTCCCCCAGGTCCCTCAGTTTGAGGCACCTCGTATATCCACCAGAGAGTTGCTTAAGCATCTTCCAGTGTATTATGCATCTTCCAGTCTTGAATGGTCTGGGATGCATCTTAGGTATTTATCGAGCTTATTCTTAAACACATCTACGCTCACTCCTAATATGTTTCTTAGATGAGCTGGCAGCGCATTAAATAGTCGCTGCATTATCAATGCTGGTGTTTAGTGGATTAATGTCCTGTGCGCCTTCCTTAGTTTTCCTGGTATAGTTTTTGGCACTATTAATCTACCTCGGCTTATTCTTTCTGATATTCTTAGCTCCATGGTGTTTTCAGTAATTCCTTCTATTTGCTTCCATGCTTGTATTATCATGTAGCATTTTCTTCTCCTTTCTAGACTGTATAGTTTTAAAAATTGCAGTCGTTCCCAGTAGTCAAGGTCCTTAACTTCTTTTATTCTAGCAGTATAGGACCTTTGTACACTCTCTATTTGTGCAATATCCTTTTGGTAGTGTGGGTACCATATCTCACTGCAGTACTCGAGTGTACTACGTATATAAGTTTTGTAAAGCATAATCATGTGTTCAGCTTTTCTTGTTTTAAAGTGTCTGAATAACATTTCCATTTTTGCTTTACATTTTGCCAACAGTGTTGCTATTTGTTCGTTGTATAACATAGTCCTATTTAACCTTACACCAAGGTCTTTAATTGCTTCCTTGTTTGTGATTGCCTCGTTATTAAGTCCCTTGTATGCATATACCATTCCTTCTCAGTTTCCATAATTCATTGATTCGAATTTATCGGAGATAAATACCATCCTATTTATCTCCGCCCATTCATATATTTTGTTTAGATCTCTTTGTAGTGAGTTCCTATCTTCATCACAAGTAATTTCTCTTCTTTTTCTTGTGTCATCGACGAAAATTCTCACTACAGAGTTTTTAACATCACAGTCTATGTCTGAGATCATAATAACAAACAGCAGTGCAGCTAATACCGTACCCTGTGGCAAGCCAGATATCACCTGATCTTTATCTGATTTCTCGTCATTTGCAACCACTATCTGTTTTCTGTTTTGCAAGAATTCTTTTACCCATTTTCCTATCTTTTCCCACAATATCATGTTTTAAATTTTTTCTCTTTAATATAATTATGGTCTACCTTGTCAAAGGCTTTTACAAAATCTAGATAGATCATATCCGTGTCTTTTTATTCAACATATTTTTGTATATGTTTTACTAGTGTGCTATCAGTTGGGTTTGTGTACTTTCTCTGGGCACGAAACCGTGTAGACCTATATTAAACAAATTATTTTTAACCAAATAATTCATTATTTTCTTTTTTATTACCCTCTCATACAGTTTCATTTTATGTGATGTTAGACTAACAGGTCTATAATTGCTTGCCTATAGTCTTGATCCACTTTTGAAAATAGGGGTTATATAAGCTAATTTATGTTTAACATATATCTTGCTCATATCTACAGTTTGTCTTAGCAGTATTGTAAGCAGCTTCGCGATAGTGTGTGCAGTTTTTTTAACAAAATCGCATGAACTCCATCTGGTCTGACTGCCGATCCATTTATAATTCGCTTATAGCCTTGACAATATCTGCTTCACTAATATCTATATCCGTTAGATATCAAAATTTTCTTCTCTCATTTTCTGTTTCATTATTCTCATTTTCAATTCTTGGCATGAACTCATTCTTATATCTTTCTGCTAATATGTTGCATATTTCCTTTTTTTTATCCATTACCCGTCCTTCAATTCTTATAGGGCTTATTTCTACTCTCCCTTTATTCATCTTTTTTGCATAGGAGTAAAGTACTTTGGGATTGTTTTTTATATTTTGAAGTGTCCTGTCTTCTAAGTATCTTTCTTAATTTTCTTTCGATTGTATAATCGTTTGTTCTGCATTTTCTATCTTACTTTTTATTTCCATAATTTTTCATATATTTTTTCCTTTTACAAGATTTTTCTTCCACTTTCTAATTTTCTGAAATAATATCCTTCTGTGTCTTGGTATGCATGTCTGTTGTTTATTGTTTTTTTTTTCAGTACACATTTTTCAACAATTTTCTCCAGTATTTTGTACAGTATGTCCGTATTTACCTGTATATTATCACTTAAGAATAAATTTTTCCATTCTTTGTTCAGTACTTCAATCATTTCTGACCATTTTATATTCTTACTATAAAAATTATATTTTCCATAGCCTTCCCAACGTTATGTGCTTTGATTATCTCTGCGATCACTTGCTTTGGAATGGACTATTAATTCTATGACATTGTTGTCTGAAATGTCCGTGTTATACACTATTATTTCTTTAACATAATTCACCTCATTCACAAATACTAAACCTAGGACATTTTCCTTTCTTGTTGGAATGTGGTTTATTTGTTGCATATTATGTTCTAATAGCATATCTTGAAGCTTTTCAAATTGCCTCTTATCTTCTGCGCTACAATTACTTTATATATATATATATATATATATATATATATATATATATATATATATATATATATATATATATATATATATATATATATACAACCATTGTCATCTATCTCAGTATAGGAGTATATTCCAGTCATTATGGTTTCTACATATGGTTTCTATTATCATGTCAAAATCCTTAGTATTTGGGGGTCCTGTAAACTACAGTATTCACTAGTTTTTCAAATTCAAATTCTACTGCAATCAATTCACATTCTGTGTTGCTATATTTCTCACACATTTTTCCTTGATTTATGTCTCTTCCATATATTGTGGTTCCCCCTTGATTCCTATTTGTTCTGTTTGATCTATACGTTTGGAAAACCCTTTATCTGGCCATCACTGCCAGTCTATGGGAATACCATGTTTTACTTATATTTAATATATCTATTTTTTTCAATTTAGGTTAGTTCTTCTAAGAACTATATTTTCCTCTTAGAGTTACTCGTGACTAAACCCTGTGGCATTCATCACTATTATGGTTTGAGTTTCATCCCCATTATTTAATATTGGTAATATGGATTTTCCCATGCTTCCTTCCTGTTGTGATATGATGTTCTTTTCTTCATTTCCAGAAATTCTGCCATTAAAATCCCAACTATTCTATTATATTTGCTCTTTCGCCTTCATATTTGTTTTTGTGTGTATACCTGCAATTATCCCCATATCTGTACCAACCCCTGGCATTATAGATGCATTATTTGTAGTTGGGCTCTAATTGTGCATATTTGGGTTGAAAGGCATCATATATTAGTGCCTTTTGTGCATAGCGCAGTATATACTCGGCTTGATTTTTTGTTTCTCTTTTTGTTTCACTTTTGCTTTCATTTTTTTTTTCTGTTCGCTGAGTTTTCTTGCTTTCATTCATAGTTGCAGGATGCATATATCGAAATT
>NC_090726.1:13702462-13707462 GCF_036898095.1 Palaemon carinicauda | reverse complement strand
TAGTAATTTAACTTTGTAACTATACTTCAATTGAAATATTTCATGAAATAATACCCTTGATAAACTGCATAAAACTCTCTCTCTCTCTCTCTCTCTCTCTCTCTCTCTCTCTCTCTCTCTCTCTCTCTCTCTCTCTCTCTCTCTCTCTCTCTCTAGAAAAAGTGTTTTAATGTTGAATCAATGCTTTGCATTTTCCGTCAGTAATATGCACGTTAGGATTAGCTGATAAAAATATCTATCCACATTCTCAAATAAAAAGAAAAATAGTGGTACGAATTAATTAACTTTACGTAAAAATGTAATTACATTTCCAACATTCTTTTAGGAAGGAAATCATATTTCCCCTGAAATAGGAACGATTTATATAGATATATTCTGGCATTGAATAAAAATCTAGATTTGAATTATATAAGAAATAATTCGCTCTTCGCTATGTTCTTTTGTTTTTCATCATTATTATTATTATTATTATTATTATTATTATTATTATTATTATTATTATTATTATTATTATTATTATTATTATTATTTGTTTTAATTATTATTATTATTATTATTATTATTATTATTATTATTATTATTATTATTATTATTATTATTATTATTATTATTACTATTATTATTATTATTATTATTATTATTATTTATTTAAAGGGTAATCGCATTGCTTAATGATCTTTCCGAATAGCCTAAAAATACTGAATTGGTAGGGAATATAATAAAAAATATTGATGGTTACGCGAAGACCTATTAACAAGCTACTTGATATATACCTTTATGAAAGATAATTAGAGTGGTTTCAAGCATAGAATATTAAGGAATCACGTATTGCAAAGCAATTTTTTTTCTGTTCAAACAGGTGAAGTTAATAGGAGAATTAGTGACATGCTCTGCGTTTTTTTTTATTATCTTCCACTTCTATTGCCGCAAGGAACTTTATAAAAAATTTAACACTCAGTAGTCACCCATATCATTACTCAAAATATCTTATTCTCGGAAAAGGACGCGGCGCGGGGGGGGGGGGGGGGGGAGAGACTGTCCGAAGTCAACTTAAGCAATATTAAGGTAATGATGAATAAGATCCTTTGGTGCATTCTGAAAGTTCAGCCTGATGAAAATAATATTCCTCTATTATCTTTAAATGCTATGTATAAAACCTTATCCTTGCTTGAATTTCATGATAACTATCAGTACTAGGCATAAAAATGTCTGTACCTTGTTCTGTATAAGAATACTGAATTATTTTTGTTTTTTATCATCATCATCATCATTATTATTATTATTATTATTATTATTATTATTATTATTATTATTATTATTATCATTATTATTATTATTATTATTATTATTATTATTATTATTATTATTATTTATGTAAAGGGTAATGGCATTGCTCAACGATCTTTCCGAATAGCCTGAAAATACTAAATTGGTAGAGAATATAATAAAAAAAATATTGATGGTTACACGATGACCTATTAACAATGTACTTGATATATACCTTTATGAAAGAGAATTAGACTGGCTTCAAGCATAGAACATTAAGGAATCGCGTATTGCAAAGCATTTTTTTTCTGTTCAAACAGGTGAAGTAAATAGGAGAATTAGTGACATGTTCTGCGTTCTTTTTTATTATCTTTCACTTCTATTGCCACAAAGAACTTTATAAGATATTTTACACTCAGTAGTTAACCCTATCATCATTCAATATATCCTAATCTCGGAAAGGGGGGAGGGGGGATTGTCCAAAGTCAACTTAAATAGTATTAAGGTAATGATGAATAACATCCTTTGGCACATGCTGAAAGTACAGTCTGATGAAAAAAATATTCCTCTATTATCTTCAAATGATATGTATAAATCCTTATCATTGCTTGAATTTCTTGATATCTATCAGTACCAAGCATAAAAATGTCTGTACCTTGTTCTGTATAAGAATACTGAATTATTTAGAGAAAGATTATATGTTTTTGTTACCAACACACTCATACAAAACAAAGGTAAAATAATTATTATTCTGGAAGCTCATTTTGAGATTGAAAAGACGTTTGAAATTATTCATTGTTGCAAACTCTTAATACCTCATGAGTGACTCGTGAGTGAGTGAGTGACTCGAGATAGATCACTTTTAAAAGTGATGCGTAGGAAGCAGATGGATTTTCTGGGACATGTCATGTGAAGTGAAAATGTGAAACTTTTGTGCCTTATTATTATTATTATTATTATTATTATTATTATTATTATTATTATTATTATTATTATTATTATTATTATAACTAGCTGAGCTACAACCCTAGTTGGAAAAGCAAGATGATATAAGCTCAAGTGTTCCAACAAGGAAAAGTAGCCCAGTGAGGAAAGGAAACAAGGACAAATAAAATATTTCAAGAACAACAACACCACCAAAATAAATATTTCCTATATAAACTATAAAAACTTTAACAATACAAGAGGAAGAGAAATAAGAGAATAGTGTGCTCGAGTGTGCCCTTACGGGGAACACAGGGGAGAAGAGCCAGACACCGACAGGGGAAAAACCTTTTAGACAGCTTACTGGAAGATGTAAATGAGAATGAAACAGCCCGACAATTTATACATATAGCTAGAGACAGGACCAGGTGGAGGCAGTTGACAGCCCACGTCGAATACATGGCACCCAGATAGGTAGATGGTAAGCTCTCAATTAAACGACCTACCGATGATCTTTTGCAACTCCAGACGGAATGTTCTCTCAAAGTTAGGTACAAGTGTTTGACTTTATGCAACTATTAGTATTTGTTTTGCGATAAAATTCCCTTTGTATCGTTATTAAAGTAGGTTGAAAAAGTTCCCTGTTAGTGGGTTTGAAGAATAAACTACTATGACGAATTTATGAGGTATTGCAAGTATATATGAAAATGTATTAAAAAAAAAGTAACACAGACAAATATGTAGCGATATTAAAAATAGTCATTCTTGAAATATTCTTAACAACAAAATTGTTATGGGAATATTAAGAGTAAAACACTCGGTATCTGACGACGTGGAAGAAAAATATCATCTCATATTCTGCTTTACTTTCCTGGCCAATTTCCAAGAGCAAGAAATACTATCGACATCATGTTTGGCATGTCTTGCAGAGAGTTTTTTTTTTTTTTTTTTTTTTTTTTTTTTTTTTTTTTTTTTTTTACCCCAGAATTCATCGACATGTTTCCGATATTCCGCATATTCTCTGGTCCAAAGATGCTTTGAGACTTCTCTATGCATTACAAAGATCTTTCATCAGATATTTCAAATTCCATTGTATTAAATTTGGTATATTGATAGGTTTTTGATAAGTGGATTTTTTTAGTAATATTGTTTCTGAAAATAATCATATATACATATACATATACATACATAAATGCATGCATACATTATATATATATATATATATATATATATATATATATATATATATATATATGTATATATATGTATATATATATTTATATATATATATATATATATATATATATATATATATATATATATATATATATATATATATGTGTGTATATATATATATATATATATATATATATATATGTATATATATATATATATATATATATATATATATATATATATATATATATATACACATGTATATATATATCTTCTTCTTCTTCTTCCCAGCTTTATCCCTATTCGGGGTCGCCGTTTCTAATGAGTCTCTTCCATCTCCCTCTGTCCTGTGTCATTTCCTCCCACACTCCCTTCTCCCTCATATCATCTCTAATGCAATCTCTCCACCTGGTCTTAGGTCTTCCTCTCCTTCGTGTTCCATCCACCTCCACGTCCATCACTTCTCTTGCCATGTGTTGCCCTTCTCTTCTCATCAGGTGGCCATACCATCTTAACCTTGCCTCTTGCACTTTCTTTGATGCCTCAGTGACTTTTACTGTACCCCTAATATGTTCATTTCTAACCCTGTCCTTTTTGGTTACTCCACTCATCCACCTAAGCATCCTCATCTCGGTTACGTTCAACTTTCTACCCTCTGTTTTCTTTAGGGGTGCTGCTTCCAATCCATATGTCATTGCTGGTCTGACCACTGCCTTGTGCACTCTGCCCTTCAATCTTATAGGGACTTTCCTATCACATATGATACCAGACACCCTCCTCCAGTTATTCCAACCACACTGAATCCGGTTGTTAATTTCCTCTTCCATGTTCCCCCCATTGTCGATCACTGAACCAAGGTACTTGAATTTATGAACCCTTTTGATGTTTCCTCCGCCTAATTTGATTGTTGTTTGCTGGTCGCCATCCATCTCTGTTGTCATATACTCTGTCTTCTTCCTGCTTATTCTTAAACCTCTACTCTCCAAGGCATATCTCCATCTTTCTAGTTTCCCCTCCAGTTCTTCCCTGTTCTCGGCTACCAAGACTATATCATCTGCATAGAGCAGACACCATGGTGGCTCCTCCCTGACATCCTCTGTTAACACATCCAAGACGATGTTAAACAGGAGTGGGCTTAGAGCAGATCCCTGATGTTTCCCAACTCCAACTTGGAAATTTTCTGTTCTTCCAACTGTAGATCTGACGCTGGTCTTTACATTTCTATACATCTCCCTGATCATTCTGACATACTTCTCCATCACTCCTCTCTCCCTGAGACATCTCCATATTTCCTGTCGTGGTACTCTGTCATATGCCTTCTCTAGGTCTATAAAGGCCATATGCAAGACCTTTTGCTTCTCTCTGTACTTTTCCATAATTTGTCTCAAAGCGAAAATACCATCCACAGTACTAAGCCCCTTCATGAATCCTAGTTGCTGTCTACCGATGGAAACTTGCTGCCGTAATCTTTCATCCATAATTCTTTCAAATACCTTCAGTGTATGTGACATGAGTTTTATTCCTCGATAATTTTCACAACACTGTATGTCCCCTTTCTCTTTGAATATTGGGATTAATATACTTTCCCTCCATTTTTCGGGTATTGTGTCACTTTCCATAATCTTTTTCATTAA
>NC_090726.1:13692462-13697462 GCF_036898095.1 Palaemon carinicauda | reverse complement strand
TTAGAAATCTTATTAATGAAATGGAATTAGATTTATGCTTATTAACTGAAACTTGGTTGTAAGGGAAATATTAGTGATAACTCAAAGATTCAGGAGATGACGCCGTGTACTCACGATTTCTACCACGTACCAAGAAAGGATAGAACTGGAGGAGGAGTTGGTGTATTCGTGTCGAAAACCTTCTCTAGGGTTTCTATCGTGAATGAAATAGTATTTGAAACGTTTGAATATATTTATTTAAAACTGACAAGAAACAGTAAGGTATTGAATATAATATCATTGTATAGACCACCAGGGAGTAATACGAGAAAATTCATTGAAGAATTTAGTATTCTTGTGGGTATGGTGGACGATATTAAAAATACATTAATTGGTGGAGACTTTAATTGTTAGGTAGATGATGAAAATTATAATAAGGCTGAAGAACTCAAGGAAGTATTTGAGATGTTTGATTTAATAAACAGTGTTTTGGTATCAACGTCAGTAGGTGGTCATACACTCGACTTGGTCATATGTGGGAAAGATTCTGACCTAATATGAAACCTTGAAGTGGAACCAGACTTTGAGATCTCAAAAACACATAAACTCATCACTTTTGATGTTAATATAAATTGCATCAGAGTATTGAAGAAATGGATCACATATAGGGAACGGGAAAATTTCGATAGTGAGAATTTTATTGAAGCTAGTGTAGCGCATATGTCTTGTGAGAACATACAATGTGAACATATGGTAGAAAGAGAATGTGTTTGGTGTTATACCAAAAAATATAATGACAATTTTGGAAAAATATATGATACCAAGTGTCCTATAAAGAGCAAACAAATAGTTGTACACGAAAATGTTAGATGGTATAATAGTGAGCTATTAAAGGCAAAAAGACAGACGTAAGATGAAAGGTAGATGGAAAAGAGCCTAATCCTCACAAGCTAGAATTCTATATAATAAGGCCAGAAATGACTATACCATCCTGTTAGAAAAAAACAAAAAGAAAATTCTACAACGGCGAAAGAAAAAAAAAAAACTAATAACATGAGGGAGTTTCACAAAAACCTAGATGATTTGATGGGATTAAAGAAAAAAATATATCTTGCCTAATAATGTCTGTGCAGAGGAATTTGCTATATTCTTCAATGAAAAAAAATCATTAAATTTATAGATTTCCCCCAAAATCACTTAGAAGGAAAGTCAGCTATGCCAGTGAAGGAGGGTAAGAAATTAATAAAATTTAAGGAAATAAATATGTGCGACTTGTTAAAGGTTATGAGAGAGATGAAGAATACATATTGTGGAAACGACACTTTCCCAAACAGTTCAATAAGTGAAGCTCCAAACAAGCAAGTTGTATATAATATTTACCTGAATATAATTAACCTAAGTATATCACAATCCTGTTTTCCTAGATGTGAAAAAACTGCGTTGATCAAACCAATATACAAAGGAGAAGGTGATGTAAACGAACTAAATTCATATAGGCCCATTTCAAATTTATCCTACATGTCGAAGCTTATTGAAAAAATCATAAGTGAGAAATTATGGGCGCATATTGATGAGTTAGAGGTATTCCCGGAAAATCAATCGGCCTACAGAGCTAATCACCCCACAGAAACTACCTTATACTCAATAGTGAATGATATGATAGGTCTTCTTGATGAGGGAAAGTGGAATTTTTATCATGTTAGATCTTAGTGCTGCTTGCGATACTGTTGTGCATGAGTACTTACTTGACGACTTAAAGTCCATTGGAGTGACTGAGGAAGCACTGGAGTTTTTGCCAAGCTACTTAACGAACAGGAAGACTATTGTAGAAGATTCTGGGAACTGATCCAGTAAGATAATTCTTATGAAAGGTGTACCACAGGGTAGTGTTCTGGGCTCTATCTTGTTCAACATATAAACTATCAAGCTATCACACATGTTGAAAAAACAAAAAGTGGGCTTTAAACTAAATTTATATGCAGATGATACTCAGTTCTACCTTTCAATTTCAACAATACAAGATACAAAGAAGAAAATTGGTGAGATAATGACTGAAATAAAAACATGGATGCAGAGGAAAAAGCTTAAATTAAATGATGATAAAACCGAATGTATGTTTTTTGGCACAAAGGTGGCTTTGAAGAATTACCAGCTATTTCAAAGTATAAAAATTGGTTACGCTGATGTTAGGATTGTGCCTGTTGTGAAAAATTTTGGTGTACTGATAGATTGTAATTTGTCAATGAGGGATCAAATAGTGAATACAGTGAAAGTGTGTAACTATCGCCTGAGAAACATAGCATTTAATAGAAAATGTTTAACAGAAGGCAGTAAAGAAATTTTAGTGATGAGTCACGTAATAACATGGCTTAATTACTGCACTTCTCTGTACTATAAATTGCCCAATACATTACTAAGAAAGCTTCAAAATGTGCAAAACCGGGCGGCTAGACTGATAAAGGGCATTAAACCTCGGGAAAGAGTAACTCCTGCACTGATCGATCTACATTGGTTACCTGTTAAGGCTAGAATTGAATTTAAAAATTTTTTTGTTGGCTCACAAAGCACTTAAAAGTGATAAGCCTAAATATCTTCGTGATATCTTGGTCCCCTACCCTCAAGCTACTAGCGCTGCTGTAAGTGTTAGACATGCTGATGATCCATATAGACTATTCGAAATTAGTGTGAATCATGCAATAGGAGGAAGAACGTTTTGTTATGCTGCAGGAAGACTCTTCAACGACGTTCCACTTGGTGTCAAGAATAGCAAAAATGTGGCAGCTTTTAAGAAAAACCTGAAGACTTATCTCTTTGGAAAGTGTTATAATAGTGATCTGAAAACTACTAAGCCTGAATACAAATGCTAGCGAATAACTGAAAAGATACAGAGCAAAGTATTAATTGGAAAGAAATTATTTTCACACACCAAGGCCCGCCTGAACAGACTCTTAGTGTCTGATGGATGGCGAGAAATAAACCCCTAAAAGTATATCTTAGCCTCCAATGTAGTGGTTCTTTGATGTCAAACTCGTATGACGAATCTATGGCTTTTTTATAGCCTTCTTCATTTTGTCGTCAATAATTGCCTTAAATAGATGGATCTCATCTGCAACCACTTTAGATAGTTATGCCAAATGCTGGAATATAAGATCCTTGAACTCAAGATTGACATACTTTGATAAAACCATGTTTGACTGCTTTAATTGAAGCTATTTGGTTCTGGATCAAGGAGACTTTCTTCAGCCTTCTCTTTTTCCAACTCCAACAATTGTCAGTAAGTGCCTGCTCTTAACAATTTTCTTATAGCTGCATCTCAAGTTTATATTACTTATATAGGTCCCTTATTGGTTCACCAAATCATTTGGAATCATGGAAAAATTTAATGCACTGTATTTTCCATGCATCATTTATTACTATTTGAGTCAATTCGGTCCAAGAATAATTGATTGTGTTATAAGGAGGAAATAATATTGTAAGCCTTCATGGACTTCTAAATGTTCATGTTGTCACTTGGTGACATGCGAGTAAAATCAACTACTTGGTACCAACAATGTCTATAGATGTACATATATAGACCTTGGGTACCAATTGATGACAGTTATAGCACCTTCGTCCATGACTTAGATTAGGAGCGTAGAGTCTGAGGGGAGAAAATAACACTCAACATGTGGGTTCATGTCTTTTATATATGTGGGTTTTCCAGATGCATTACCCAAACTGAATATAATCTTAAAAGGAAGTTTCTTTATCGTTCAATATTTTATTGTTGATATAAAAAGGCCATTGTAATATTCTTTAAAAATGAGCATAGTGACCCATGCCTTCAGACATGTCATCCAAATAAAACCAAGCGTCCAGTTTGGAATGCTTTTAAGAGCCTGAAGGTTAAAGGCGTGGTAACCTAATGGCGGTTTTAGTCCAAATCTAAAATCACCAGTGATGTTACCATCTAAAATTCGTGTTCACAGAATTTTGTCATTTTTTTTTCACTCGTTTGAAAAAAAGATAGAAGAACTAACATTCATTGAAAAATAATGAGCCGGTCTCGTCAACAAAGATGATGACTTCTTAACAATTTTGTTTCTCATCAATAATGCTCTTCGAAAAGAAAGAATATTCTTCGTCTACAACAGTGTTAGAAACACCAGCATTGGCAAAACAATTTTATTACTATACATATACGATATAATAAAGTAAGGATGCCCACGAAATATAAAGAATAATAAAAAAACAAAATTCAACCTATAATACAAGTATGAGAAATATAAAGAAAAATCCAATATATTTTTTTTTCACCCATTAAATATAGAGTATTGTATTCAATACCTTAAACTATATATACTATATTCATATTCAATGTACTTTACGTTTACTATGTTATTAATATAGTTTTGTTTTCTTTATATTATTATTTTTTTTTATACTTTTATCAATGCAACCTAAAGACCTATGTAAGGTAACATTCTATTCAACATTTAAGAATGAGCAACTGGTATATATATACACACATACATATATATATTTATTTATATATATATATATATATATATATATATATATATATATATATATATATATATATATATATATATATATATATATATATATGTGTGTGTGTGTGTGTGTGTGTGTGTATACACACACACATATATATATATATATATATATATATATATATATATATATATATATATATATATATATATATATATATATATATACATATATATATATATATATATATACATATATGCGTGTGTGTGTGTGTATGTGTGTGTATGTGTGTGTGTGAAAAGAATAATTATGAGAATAACACAGAGACAGAAAACGAGCAACATAGATGCGAGAGCCAACTAAAGTAGAGAACTTTGTAAAATCATTTATGAAATAGTGATGGACGTGGGCAGGATATATAATGAAAATAACTGATAAAAGATGGGCAATAGGAATAACAGAATGGGTCCCTATAGGTTGCCGAAGACACGGACGAAGAAAAAGAAGACGGATGTGTTGATCTAAGA
>NC_090726.1:13659962-13679962 GCF_036898095.1 Palaemon carinicauda | reverse complement strand
CTTTTTGTCGAAGTTTTGTAAGGCAAAATATATCAAATTTAAGAATTTAAGAAGAAACTAAAGACATTACTTTTCACAAGATCATATGATTTGGAAGATGCTACAATCAAAGAATTGTATAATTTATAATGAAAATGTTTCGTTAGATGATTAATATGGACCCGCCCGAGAAGTAGTTCACTCGACTTCAGTGGAGGGTTGGATTTAATCCCAAAAATAGTAATATAAGTAAATAGTTGTTCGACTCTAAGCAATCGTTAACGAGTTGTTAGTGTTTGTTTTGACGAATGCGGGTCGCGCCTGCGTAGATCCTCAGTCGTCTTTGAGTAATATAACTCAGAATGAGTTAGTACCGACATAGCTCTGTTACGAATCGGGTCCGGTATCTCAAACGGCGGAGGGCAAGATTAACACACCATCAAGAGAGTTCTAACCATCATGGATTAAAAGCTAAGTCAAGGTTTTATAAGTGTTTTGTTATGTTAGTGATATTGAAGGGCATGCATGCACGTTAGATATCGTTACTGACAGACATTTGTAAAATAGGACTATACTGCGGGTTGCCGGATAGGAAATGTTACAATGAATAGTTAAGGTTAGTAATAAATGTGAATATTTTTATTCCTGGTCAAATAATGATTTAAACACAACGCAATGTCTTGATTTATTGAATGATAGGAACAGAAAAGAATCCTTGAAAATCTGTTAAAGAACCTGGTAATATGCAAGCCAAATTAGGGTAAGTTTAGGTTTCCTTAATTATTGAAGATTCTATATGTTTACTATTTTGGAATTCTTAGAGTAAATATACTACCCTTTAGGAACTTCCATCAGGACGACATGGCTACCTCACCCAAAAATAGATTTTTCGCTTCGCTCAAAATCGGTTTGTGTATATATATATATATATATATGTGTGTGTGTGTGTGTGTGTGTGTGTGTGTGTGTATATATATATATATATATATATATATATATATATATATAAATATATATATATATATATATATATATATATATATATATATATATATATATATATATATATATATATATATATATATATTATTCGTCAAATTATATGTAGACAACAGAAATTAGCTTATTCAAACAACGTCACCGAAAAGTCCAGTGACCAAAACATTTTGATTTTCCTCCCATTACAATAAAAACTAATGAAGCTGGAAGAATATCAGCGGCAGCAGCAATATTTAAATATTTGTTTTAGTTATGCCACCAAGCTTCATTTATGGAGTAAGCAGACAAAGAAAGGAGAAATAATTACCTTTAAGCGAAAATTACAGTATTGTTGTCTGGACCTGGTTACGTAAATATATCTCTCATTATATATCAACAAAATTTAGCTTACAGTAACATTTCCAAAATTAAGATTATTTCCTTATGAATGTATTCAATCGAATGGACTACAAATATATAATATTAATCTAAACCTGCACAAAATAGATATGTTTATCAACGCTAGTGATACGTGCCTCTCATGACTTAATGATTTTCATTGCAAAATATGATTAACATAAGTCAAATAAATAAAGAAGCTATATTATAAGCTACTTCTCTCTTCTTATTCATATATATCCATATAGCAATTCAATATACATGAATAGATAATATTATGAGCTGGCTGATGTGGTCGATACTAAGGCTCTCGAAAGTAAAATGATAAAATGAGGATTAAATGTTTTATATATCCCTGATCTCTCGGAAGAATGTAAATGGAAACAGTAAACTATTCCATAAAGTGTTACGAAGAGTTTGTACAAACCCTTTACGAGAGGTCTACAGTGGGACCATTCTTGTTTCTCTATTCTGCCTCTGGTCATAAAGCAAAGGATGCATACTTGACTGAAGGTTCTCTGTTGGATTGGCTGAGGTTTTGAGTAAGGACGTTTTACGGTAAAATGGAACCTAGGGGAGGAATTGTATAAACTCAACTTTTCGATTGGTTAATATATATATATATATATATATATATATATATATATATATATATATATATATATATATATATATATATATATATACATATATAGCAGTTACTAGTCCACTGTAGAAGAAACGCCTAAGACATGTCCCTCCAATAGCGTCTGTTTATGTTCTTTCTGTGGTAGACCATGCCCACAAACTTACTTAGTTCGTCAACCCATCGTTTTCTCTTCCTTACTTTGCTTCTTTTTTAAAGTCTAGAGACACTGTTATTCTTAATGTGCATCTATTGTCTATCATTCTCATATACTCTGTCAATGTGCATTTCTTTTTCTTACATGATGTTAAAATAGCATTTGCTTTACTTTGCTCTCGTATTCATGTTGCTCTTTTGTTTTTGTCTTAGTGGTATTCGCATCATTATTTTCCCATGGCTCTTTGAGTTTGACCTAGTTCATATGCCTAAGGGTTATGTAATGTTCCGAGCTTCTGATGCATAAGCTAATACTAGTAGGACCATCTCATGGAATACTTATGTTCTTGAAAAAAAGGGACGTTTTACTTTTCATAATCTCATTTTGTTCACAAAATTTATTTAATCTTAATCTTATCCTTCTCTTAATTTCAGTTTTTTGTCGTGGGGAAACACTGACTGTCTGTCCTAAACACGTATATACATTATCAATCTCTAAAAGTTCGTCCAAAAGAAATATATTTTATGATTTTGGAATATATCACAATTATTTTTAAGCCAGATTAGTAAGAGTAATTAACCTGATAGTTTATAATACTATTTAGCCATGATTTTTTTTTCCATAAAGAACCCGATAATTCGAAATGCATTAAGTGAAATGGATTTCAGTAAATCATTTTTAGATATTATTACACTACTATTACAAAATTTCTCTTTGAAAAATAGTAACGTTAGCCTGGCCCTTTCACTGATGTCTCTTGAAAAAGTTAATACACATTAATACATTCAGTCGTTTTATATTTGATACTGGTAGGAAACACTTTCTAATAAAAATTTCTCAGTTGTGGAAATATATAAGAAGGAGCAATTGGCCTTTATTGATAAACCAGAAGAGATTACACTCGTTCTCACAATGTAAAAGGTATTTTAAGAAATGTCACTGATGTAACCAAATAGATGAAAATTCATGGATTAACGGAAATAGTAAGACAAACACTAAAAAAATTAGATTTTCCCTTGAATTAGAAACAATGGAACTCGAAATTAACATCCTCACCATATTTCCAGCATAGCCAATCTGTTTCAATAAAAAGTCATAAACGTTGCTAATATGATCTAACTCACCATAAACATGCCATGTATTTTCCAATATATTGCCGTAACGCTTTATGAAATTTAACCCAATGAACTAAAACAGAGTAAAGAAAAACAAGGATAGATTTTTAGGATTATCTTGGCTAATAATTTTGTGAGTTTGGTATTGAATACAAGTTATAATGATAATAATAATAATAATAATAATAATAGGAAAATATTTATACCAAAAAGTCACAGTTATAATATTTGTATCTCTGGTCAATGTATATTTTTTTTATTATCCTTTTTTTTTCTTGATCATGAAATTTCAAATGATGAATACTACAAATATATAATCTGCAAATTCTGGTTCATGCAGTTTTTTGAATAAATTCATTGATAATATATGTAATAACAATATTGATAAAATATCAATGAAAATAATAATTTTCAAATATACTTTACCACTGCGACTACGACACATGCAATCGCTGGAATATGTGCAGTAGTAAAGTCTTGAACAAAAAGCCATCTGGTATGATAACTATAAAAAACAAATCTCTTAACTACAATCTTTCTAAAAGTAAGATTTATAATACTACCTTCAAGAAATTATCATAATAATAGCAAAGTACGAAAAAGGAGAAAAAAGTGTATTACTTAAATAATATTATAAACCTTTATAAGAAAATTATTTTATTTCTTGGAAAGAAAATATAAAACTGTTATAAACAAGTAAGAAATTTCTTATTCCTGAGACAAGTTATACCGGCATATGTTGAGCACATAGTTGACATACCAACCTTAGTTGCAAGTTTTTGTGATGTGTTCCTATCTTTTATGGTTACACTTCCACGAATTTCTTTCTAAGCTACATTTTTTTTTTTCAACTTTAGTCATACTTTGTGTGCACAAGAGATATAGCGTGTCCGTAGTTATGCGTGTTTGCCCCCTATTATCTCATAAGCAGTAGCAAATTGACGAGATGTTTCCGGAAGAATACGGTACAATGCTTTACAGAAAATATGCATATCACCCTGCAGGAAATGATAATATTAATAATAATAATAATAATAATAATAATAATAATAAAGATTTGTCTACTAGGTAAGCGTGACCATGAAAAAAAATACTTTTCTAAATAATAAAAAAAAAAAACTCACAAAGTCACCCGCGATAACAGAAAAGAAGAAAAAGAATTTGGCTACTACGTAAGCGTGACAAAAAAAAAAAGAAAAAAAGTAGATAAAAATTATAGAAAAATTACGAAAAGAAAAAATTACGGAGAGCATAATGTAGACATTTTTTTTTTTTTTTTGGGGGGGGGGGGGTTTGTGGCATCATTTCTTTTTAATCGTGGAAAAAATCAATTTAAGTTACTGAAGCTCGGTACAAGAATTTGCTTCTAGGATTTCATAAAAAGAAAAAAGCCACAAGGATTAAACGATACATTGCCATGAGAACTTAAAAAAAAATAAAAAACCAGTTTATCACTTCCTCTAGAGTGTTTCGGAGAGAGAGAGAGAGAGAGAGAGAGAGAGAGAGAGAGAGAGAGAGAGAGAGAGAGAGAGAGAGAGAGAGAGAACTATGAAATTTAACGAAAGAACACCTTTTGGTTTGAAAACAAAGAAACAAATTTATACTTGAATGCTAGAAGAAATTTTTCTTAATGGCAGTAAATGTTTTAAGAGTAAGCTATTGTCTTGTCTTCCCAATACATGATCTGATAACCCCTTACAAATAGGAGAGGTCAGATTAACATATGCGTGGTATATTGAGGGCTCTGTGCCGTTAACTAGCCAACAAAAGTATTATTATTATTATTATTATTATTATTATTATTATTATTATTGTTGTTGTGGTTGTTGTGGTTGTTGTTGTTGTTGTTATTAGCTGAGCTAAAATTCTAATTGAAAAAGCTAAAAAAAAAAAGCTTAGCGAGGAAAGTGAACAAAGAAATAAACTACAATAGAAGTACTTAACAGTATATATCATATTTTATAAATAACAACAACATTAAGGGTACCCTCCTCCAAGAGAAGACCAGTGTGCTGTCCTGTATATATATATATATATATATATATATATATATATATATATATATATATATATATATATATATATATATATATATATATATAGATAGATAGATAGATAGATAGAGATATGTGTGTGTGTGTGTTTGTGTAATTACTGCCGTACAGTTTTAGTTTTAGCGATATGTTTGCTACCTACACTCCGTATCCATTAGCCCCGTGGATAATGCAACCTATTTACAGTTGGACGAGCACGGGTTGATTTTTTATTTACCCTAAGCTAGTTAAATGTTGCATCACTCGGACACACCCACATTGGCTAAATTGCTCCTTTTAAGGCCGAGCGTTGGAATAGTTATCTTGATTCGAGTTAAGCATCATACTACTGCCTTCCTATTCCAAAACATAGAAAATTTCACTATTGTTTACATATGGCCAAACTTTTGTCGATACTGCCATCACTTTTCTATGTGTAGCTTTGAAAGTCAATATCACTTCGAAGTTTTATTGGTACGCTTTTTTAACTCTTTTTTTAATACTATCTAGTTGCTCTTGTGGCTACACAATATATTGTTATAGAATTTTAATATTTATCTAAATTATTTTTTTTTTTTTATGTTTTACGTTCACTTTTACGGTTGCACTTCCCTTAATTTTATGCAGTTATATTTTCCCAACTTATGTCATATTTTGTATACATTAGAGTAAGACTAATTAAAAACGATATCAGAGTACAAAACTAACAAAAACTAACAAAAGGAAGGTAACAATAAAGCTCTTAATTGATACTTGAATTATAATTCCATATGTCAATAGAGGGATTAACGACCACTGACAAATCTCCAGTTTTTTTGCCACCGGTTCAGCGATTAATGTACTTTCCAAGATACACACGTCCGTGATTAACCGATTAAGCCTAAATTTTCAATAAACGAGCAGTCCACCCTTTAATACCCTCTTACACCTGGTTTCCGTTAATCACTAGATTTCCGAGAGAGGTGCTAAATGAGATTTTAGGCTTATAGAATTCACTTCCAAAGACAATTCTAATTACTATTTTTTTTTTAGTTGTAAATGGAAAACAATAAAGCCAAAAAAAGGGATTTTGACGTAGGAAAAATCTATTTCTGGGCGAGGGACCTGTGCCGCCCAGTGAATAAGCTCCATTTAGCACTTATTCTTAGGTAATTTACTGCTAAATATACCAGAGAAAAAATGTAAAGGAGTGCTAGGTTAACTAGCTCGCTCACCTATTGGTGTCGGTATAAAATTGGGCGTATATTCCAGAGGTCCCGCACTATTTAGATTAATCCACGACAGAGAACCCCAATAGAGGAGAGCCGTTCAACCTCACTCGGTACTACTACAATGCATCCGCTCAGAACCCAACTCCTTAGCACCCAAAGTTTGGGGACTCCAAGGGAGAGGAGCTGGGAGGGTTCACTGGGCGGCACAGGTCCCTCGCCCAGAAATAGATTTTTCCTACGTCAAAATCCCTTTTCTGGGCTCGAACCTGTGCCGCCCAGTGAATCTATACAAGAGAAAAATGTCACCAAACTTGCAAAATAAAGGAAAAAACATAAGCGTAAGAGAAATACAGGATGCTTTAATCAGAGATGAGTACCAAAAAACAATTATAAGGGTATCTTAAATATGAACATAAATCCAATAAGGTAGGTATAATAATGCCGTGAGTGATAATATATACAGATACTCAGGAGCATAAAAATTTACAAATATAATAACAGTATTCAGGTGCGAGACCAACGAATACAATAGGGTATAAATGAGGCAGGTAAGAGGGAGAGATAAAGAGTCAAGGCATTAACCTGTGAGTTACTCGGGAGTAACTACGCTCCCTGCGGCTACTGTAGAAAATTTTAGGGCTTCCAAATGTTTAAGGTAGTGTTTCTTGAACACTGACGGTGATTTCCACCCTGTATACCTGGAAAGGTCTGTAAAATTCATGTGGTGAAAGAAGTTCACCGAGGTGGCAACCGCCCTGATATCATGTGCAAGAGGAAAAGAGTCAGGGTTAGCTTGTTTAATAAAATACAAAATTTGTTGCCTGATCCCTTTAATAGTAATGGTACCGCCTTGTTCTCTAACGAATAGAGGCCCCGAGGAGTTAGAGGAGGTCCGGGATAGATAAGACCTAAGAGTAGTGACAGGGCACAGCGACGGATCTTGCGTGAGGGGAACAATTTTCCAGGAGGTCCATCTGTTTTGAGGGTCTTCATTCTTAGCCAAAAAGAATTTGTTAGGAGAAAGAAGGACCTCTCCTGAAGGCAGAAAGTCAATATGACCCGGGTCTCTCGACAAGGCTGCCAATTCAGAAATTCTTGCCCCGGAAGCCAAGCTCACTAGGAAAAGTGTTTTCCTGAGAAGGGGCATGTAATCACAAGAACTGTTAATGGTATCAGAAGCCAATTTGAGTACGTCATTAAGGAACCAGGTCACCGGGGTAGGACGAGTAACCGGTTTCAGTCTGGCACAAGCTTTCGGAATTGAAGCTAACAAAGAGTCGGTTAAGTCTATGTTAAAACCCACTAGGAAGATCTTTTTCAGAGCCGATTTAATAGTGGTGATAGTATTGGCTGCCAGACCTGATTCTAATAAAGATCTAAAGAAAGTGACTGTAAGGTTCAAGTTCATACAGTTCACGTCTGAGTCTATTAAAAATTTTGCCAACTTTTTAACTGCAGAGTCATACTGACGGATGGTGGAATCCCGTTTATCTGATTCTAGGAACAAGGTGTTTTGAGGATCAATATTGGCACCATGCATAGCCGCAAACTTCATAAAGTCCATAAAGTTAGGGCGCTCTGAATGTTTGAGAAAGCGTACACAACGCGTGTTTGTACTATCTGAGACAGAACCGGATTGGGTATCGGGTGAGGGTATAGTCTCAACTCCCGCAGGAGAGGATACCAGTTGCTCTTGGGCCAGTTGGGTGCGACCAAGGCTACTTGTCCCTTGAAGGATCTCAGTTTGTCTAGAACTTTCAGCAAAAGATTCACCGGGGGAAAGAGATAAATCTTTTCCCAGTTGTCCCAATTCTGTGACATGGCGTCTGTGGCGTAAGCCTGAGGGTCTAGATTGGGAGCCACATATACTCTCAATTTGTGGTTGGATTCCGTGGCGAAGAGGTCCACTTGGAGACCGGGAACCTGAGAGAGAATCCACCGAAATGACTTTAGATCGAGTGACCATTCCGATTCTAGAGGGGAGGTCCGGGACAGGGCGTCTGCCACTACATTCCGGACTCCCGCCAGGTGGACAGCTGAAAGATGCCAACGGTTCGAGGCTGCTAGGGAGAATATGGCTATTAGAACATGGTTCAGAGGCCCTGACTTTGACCCGCCTCTGTTGAGGCAGCGGACCACCACTTCGCTGTCGAGGACCAGACGAAGGTGTTGTTTCTTGGGAAGAGCGAGACGTTTCAGGGTTAGAAGAACTGCCATGGCCTCTAGCACATTGATGTGAAAATGGCGGAACAAGGGAGTCCAAAGACCTTGAACTTTCTTGAGCTGAGAATAGCCGCCCCAACCTGATAGGGATGCGTCTGTGTGAATGATTAATTCCGGGGGCGGAAATCGAAGGGGAACTGACTTTGACAGACTGTTTGCTCTTGTCCAAGGAAGAAGTCTTTCCCGTAGAATGGGAGGAAAGCGGACTTTCCTGTCCCGGAGCTTCCGGTTCGCCCTCGAACGCCAGACACGATTGATATCTTTCAATTTTGCCTTCAGAAGAAGATCCGTCACTGAGGCAAACTGAAGGGAACCCAGAATCTTCTCTTGAAGCCGTCTGGAACTTACTTTGTCTTTGAGAAAGCGTTTGGTGTTTCTTGCAATCTCTAACCTCTTGGGTCTGGGAAGACACAGAGTATGAGATATAAGATCCCATTGCAGGCCGAGCCATTGGAACTTCGATTTTGGAAGAAGACGGGACTTCTTGAAGTTGATCTGGAAGCCTAGAGATTGAAGATAATGGATGACTTTGTGAGTGGCTTTTAGGCAATTTTGGGAGGTGTCTGACCAAATGAGCCAGTCGTCCAGATAGGCTACTACTTGAATCCCTTGATTCCTGAGTTCCTGAACAGCGACTTCTGCTAGCTTTGTGAAGATCCTTGGGGCAATGTTGAGCCCGAAAGGCATCACCTTGAAGGAGTAACTTTTGTCCCCTAAGCGAAAGCCTAGGTACGGACGGAAGTGTCTCGCTATCGGGACGTGATAGTAGGCGTCTGTAAGATCGATAGAGGTGGTGACGGCCCCACGGGGAAGTAAGGTCCGCACCTGCGAGACGGTAAGCATTCGAAACTTGTCGCATTGAATGGACAAGTTGAGAAGGGATAGATCTAGAATCACTCTTCTCTTGTCTGAATCCTTCTTCGGAACACTGAACAGCCGACCTTGAAACTTCAGATGTTTCGTTTCTTGTATGGCATTCTTTTGTAAAAGTTCCTGGACAAATTCGACCAGGTCCGGAGTGGAATGTTGACGAAATTTGTTCGGAGGAGGAGGTCCTTGAATCCAACTCCACCCTAGTCCCTTGGAGATGATACTGAACGCCCAGGGACTGAACCTCCATTTGTTGCGGAAGGCATAGAGCCTCCCCCCTACCTGCTGCACCTCAGTATTGGTTTGAGGAGTTGCCTCCACGTCCGCCTCGGAAGTTCTTTCCTCTGCGAAAGGCTCTTCCCCTGCCTTTGTTCTGGTTAGAGCCACGGTGGTAGCCTCTACCTCTACCATAACTCTGGGAAGAGCTATGAGCCTCGTAGGACTGGTTAAAGGCAGGGGAAGTGGCGGAGGCACCAGAAAGCTGGCTCTTAGGTAGCAGAACGGTGACATAGTCATCCGAAGGAGCCCGAGAGGTGGAAGGCTGTGCAGGGGCAACAGAAGATGGAGGAAGAGGCAGCCGGAAGTTGGATGAAGCACTCTGTTGTTGCCTGAACTGGGTGGAGGTATATGGTCTAAGCTTCTTCCTACCCCGGGCTTGATAATTTGCGGGGTCATACTTGCGTTTAGGGGTCAAACCCCAACGGGCTTTAAGGCTCTGATTAACCCTAGTGGCCTCCGCCAAGACTTCCTCTACGAGATCCTCGGGGAAGAGATTTGAACCCCAACAGGAGGACCGGATGAGTTTATTAGGTTCATGCCTAATCGTCGCCTCAGCTAGAACATGCTTGCGACATCTGCGTTTAGCAGTAGCAAAGTCATATAAGTCATAATATAACGACTGTAGCGTAGCCTTGTTGAGAGACTTAAAAATACTCTCCGTATCGTAAGTCAAGGCTATCGACTCCGTGGATGTGGCCAGGTTTAGAGTACGGCCAACACGTAGGCGGGAATCATATTCCTGTTTAATGAGAGATTCCGGGAGACGGGGAAGCTTCTCACTAAACAAGACTGAGGCACAGTCTGCTGCAAGCTTGCCGGAGGTAAAGGTGGTATGGACGTTGTCCCAACACTCAATACCTGAGGGAAGAAGGAGGGAGATTGGATCCACCTCTCGGATGGGAGGCAAGGGCTTCTCCTCCAGAGCATATTGAAAGGCAAGCTCTGCCACCTTATTGACGCATGGAGTCAAGGTGTTCTTGTCCATTAAGAACATCGTAAAGGAGCTTTTATGAGGCGTCAGCATGGTGTTAGTGCAGCCGATGTCATTCAAAAATCTGGCCCAAACAGATTGGGCTTGCTCCTTCGGGAAGATGACCGTCTCTTTGGGGACCTTGTCTAATCGGACTAAAGCTTCCTCGGTAAGTCTGGCATAACCATGAAATGGAAATGCCAGACCCGGAGGAAAGAATTCAAAGTCCTCTAGAGGGCGAGTGCCAAGGCCCTCCAGAGTCAACATTCCGTCTGAGAACGGGGAATGAAGAGCCATCCGCCAGGGGTTGTTCTTGGCAAACGGCGGGAGCTTAGAGGCATCCGGTATGAGAGAGCTTTGGACTCTCTCCGGAGCTCCTTGCTCTAAAGCCCCAATTCTCTGACCGAAGTTAGAGAACATCGTGTCCATCCTCGACTGCATCTCCGAAACCAACTTTTCCTGCATCTCCGACACGATGCGAAGCATAGCTGATTCGGAAAGGCCCGGGCTAGCAGCAGGAGGGGCGGAAGGAACTCCCGGGTCGTGAGACTTAGAGGAGGAACCAGAGGTCTTTGAAGACGGGTTTGTACCAGGTTTAGAGCCATGAGAAGTCTTGTGAGGCTTGCGAGCTTTGGGTAAGGTCCTTGAAGTAGACTTATCCTTAGGGGGAACCGGGTATGAACGTTGAGACGAATCACGGTCCCCAGAAAATCCAAGAAAGGAAGAGCGATCAGAAGAAGAAGAAAGAGCGGGGCTGAGGATAGGAATCTCAGCGCCGGACACACCTGCCTCACTTACCACCCTACCTGTATCCGGCTCGTCTAGCAACATTGGTTCGACGTCCAGGTTCATGGAGGCAACATTGTCCTCCAGACCTCCGGGGGCGTCCGATGGATCTTGCTCTGGGTCGATGAGACCCGTTATAGTGGCATCAATGTGGGCAATGATGGGAGCTGCCACATGCCTAGCCACAGCAGCTGAAGACTTGGCGTTGGGGTAAACCATGGTGCAGTAGTCCTCAGATAGGACGTACGGCCGCTTAGACTTTACATTCCGGGCAAAACCACCAACCCACACCTTCAGTGTGGCCCGAGCCGCAGACTTTTGCTCCGGGGATGCCTGAAATAATAGTGGGAATTATAAAAGGGAAACTCCCAATGATCCTTCAAGACCATAGATATCTTACTAATAGTAAATAAAATAAGAAGGCAATATAGCCAACGGGACTCACCGAGTCAGAACCAAGGGTAGTGATGAGGTCGAAGCAAATCACACAGTTATCCGGGTGCCATACCACAACGTCTTCCAGTTGAACCCCACAAGGGGCGTGAGATCGGCAGACGGAGTGGCCACAAGGCTGGTGCAGAACAGCTGCACAGGCCGGCGTCAGACAATGCACCATCTGTAAAAAGAATAGTATATGAGAAACTGAAATTCTCTTAATTAGGGGCGGGTCTGGAGGACCCGGGCCTAACATAGGTCTAACACAAGATTAGAGCCTAACTACTATTCTATAAGTGGCCTAACATAGGTCTAACACAAGAATAGAGTTTAACTATACTATTCTTTTAAGTAGGGCCTAAAATAGGTCTAACACAAGATTAGACTGTAAAAAATAAAATAAAATTTTTTTTTTTTTTTTTTTTTTTTTTTTTTTTTTTTTTTTTTTTTTTTTTTTTTTTTTTTTTTAGGGGCGGGTCCGGAGGACCCGGGCCTAACATAGGTCTAACGCAAGGTTAGAGCTTAACTATAATATTCTTACATAGGGGCGGGACCGGGGGTCCCGGGCCTAAACATAAGTCTAACTTGAAACTAAAGTATAGCCATCCATTCCGGTCAAGCCGGGAGCATAAAAAAGGATGCAAAAACAAGGAATTAAGACACATAGTGTCTGATTTCCCGGGGTGGGGTAGACCCCGAGCCGGGAAATAAAGGTATATTCAATACCAATTCCTTTAGGGACTCCGGGGTAGTGATCTGTCATATATAATCATCATAGGAAATGTTATAAAATAATAGGGGGGCGGAACTGTAACTAAGAACTGCCAATCGAACCCGGAGGGTTTCGTATAACATAAGCCAGAATGAAAAGTGAATATAAAATAGGGTACACCGGGATCCAACTCTGTAGACCGGTGGCCAACCAGACTAGACAGAGACTAAACCGCCGGGCCACCCGGAGGACAAAGTCCATAAACACTTAACTACCCCCTCTAAAAGGAGGGAAGGCAACGGTCCCTTAGTGGAGGGGGGGGGGAAGCCTAGCCTCCCACCTAGCTAGAGGGGGAGCGTGGGGGAGGATCACGTGATACGAGGCAGCAGGGCTACCAACTGACGATCCCCAATCAGACAGATCAAACGGAGTAATGGCACAAATATTCATTATAATAATAATAATAGCGTTAAATATATGAATAAACACATTGAAAATTTTTGGGCAAGGCATGCAACATAAATAATTAAATCACAAAAGACACACCTGATGGCTAAAATAACATTGCCGCCTTAGCACGGTCGGCAGCCATAGCGATACGTAAATGATATCGGCCCAAAATTTGAACCACGAGGATTCTAAACGCTAAATAATGAATATTCACAATAACAAATAATATTTGATAAAAAAAATAATACACATAGTAACACCGCAAGTGAAAATTAAAAGCTCTCAAAAACAGGAGTACCAACTGTAGTGAAATCAAGCAAGATCGGTATGAACGAAGAGAATAAACTCCTATAATATAAATATTAAACGATCTAGGTTGCTCAAAACACAGTAAAATCCAGCTTGGTACTTAACTTAGACGGTGTCTCCTGGGAAACCGACGAAGAAGCCATAATTCACTAGAAAATATCCAAAAGCGAGAGCACCAGAAAAAAGCGGGTTACTTTGAACGTTGTGCTAAAAGGAGTTGGGTTCTGAGCGGATGCATTGTAGTAGTACCGAGTGAGGTTGAACGGCTCTCCTCTATTGGGGTTCTCTGTCGTGGATTAATCTAAATAGTGCGGGACCTCTGGAATATACGCCCAATTTTATACCGACACCAATAGGTGAGCGAGCTAGTTAACCTAGCACTCCTTTACATTTTTTCTCTGGTATATTTAGCAGTAAATTACCTAAGAATAAGTGCTAAATGGAGCTTATTCACTGGGCGGCACAGGTTCGAGCCCAGAAATATCTATAATCGTAGTATATAATTACACGAAAATTATAATCACTATAAAGAAAAATAACTATAGAAATAAAGTGTGATAAAAAGATAATCTCTTTTAAGCAACGATAAAAAAAAATTATTTCTATGAGAGGAAATATGAAATTGATATCATAACCAATCTCTTCAATTATGAACAGCAAGGTAAAGGTAACTGAGGAAGCCATCAGCCGTCCAGTTTAATCACGTCTTTTGGGATGATAACCTTAAACCCTTTCTACTCATCACAATAAGATTAACTCTCGAGAGGCTTGTAACTATTAGGTACATAATTAACTTCCTATATTAGCGGAGATAAATTGGTATTCAACGTACTACACAGCAATTGTACATATATCCTTTGAAATTGAACCCTGCTCTTTCTCTGTACATATCAGTATAAAATAGTGTATATATATATATATATATATATATATATATATATATATATATATATATATATATATATATATATATATATATATATATATATATATATATATTTATATATATATATATATATATATATATATATATATATATATATATACTGTATATACTATATTATCTATTTATTAAAAGATTCTTTAAGTCAAGTATAAAATATTTTCATTTTAATTTCTCCCTTGTCTCCAATAAAACTTGAGGCTTTTAACAATAAAAAAAATATGACCTATTTTATATGCCTTTTGTTATAAAATCCCCGCTCATTTACGAACTATTACATATACACAAATCCCTTCTATGTAATCTCGGATATACTTTGATATTTTTTTTCTTTCATTGTATGTAAATCTATATGCAATCACGGCATTAGCATTTTACTACAGAATTAAATAGATAATTACTCCGCCCAAATCACTAATATTAATGCGATACCTCATTTGATAAGCAAATAGATGTATTGGTTACTGAGCTCAAAATTAAATTTGAATAATGTTTCAGCCATATGATGCTCTGATGCTAAGACATAATCTGCTTTTGTTTCATCTGAAGCTTATATTTTTATAACCTTGATTTAGATATCATTATTATTATTATTATATTATTATTATTATTATTATTATTATTATTATTATTATTATTATTATTATTTCTCTAATATTTTTACCATACCATGATACATACACTATGGACATCTGCCTATACACATCCATACACACAGTCATACACACACAGATATATATATATATATATATATATATATATATATATATATATATATATATATATATATACACACATATATATATATATATATATATATATATATATATATATATATATATATACACATATATATATATATATATATATATATATATATATATATATATATATATATATATTTATATATATATATATAGTCATACTTCCAAATAGTTATAATTATCGACTTTACTAATTTCTGAGGAAAACTCGCTAAAAGAGGTATTACACGAGACAGCTCCATCGTCTAGGAGCAGATTTCTAAAATATGTTACGAGTCTGTAATGCACATGTATTTCATAAACTCACTAAATGTAATGCTCTCTCTCTCTCTCTCTCTCTCTCTCTCTCTCTCTCTCTCTCTCTGATAATAGAAAAACTTGTTTAAACTTGCCATTGCATGTTTCATATTATTAAAGTTTTTATACCATTGTTTTCTTAACCATTTGAAACTAAGTTTGAATAATCTCACTTATGTCCAGCTTGTCTTTCCGTTAAGAATCTTTATCAGCTAACCACTTTGGTGGCCTTATGAAAACAGGAGGCCACCTTCCCGCTCACCTCTGCACTGTCCTCTTTTACAATTGTGAAAAACGAACCAAACTCTTCTATACACGCCGCTTCAATTAAACTACCACCCTTTCCAAGTAGAGATATTTTTACCTGGTTTCAGCACACTGAAGTTAAATTTTGTGTGAAGAGTGTGGCTCACTCAAGCAGCAAATCATTCTATGTCCTTTTGGTGATCCTTAAGGACACTTTCCCAGAAATCTCTAAGTGCCTTTGTAGCTAAAGTGACGCCCCAATAGAGTATGAGGTCTACAAAACTTACCTCCTAGAGCAATATTCACCATCGTCAGTCACCCATATAACCAAACTTTTTCAGGTCTCTCAACAACTGTTGGAGGACCAAAAGGCTTCGCTTGCCCTATGAAAATAACCAGTATTGCTCTACCGCAACCTGTTAAAACACCTCTTCTCTGGAAATGAGCCTACTTTATCCCCTTTTTGTACGACCTCTACACAAACCTATACGAGCCGCCATTACCTACTTCAATACCTTTACCAAGAATTTCCTGATGACCAAAGTCGACACCCTTATGGGCATCCGCTTCACCACCTTCAAGACTTCCATCGTTGTCTCAACTTTTGACAAAGAGGACAACATTTCAACACCGACCGAAGCTATCGTGAATGCAATAAGACACAGATGCCCGCCACATTACATAAACCGGAGTGGTGACAACGCCACCTAATATCCATATATTCCGCCCCTCACTCTTGCCCTCAACCATCATCCTCTACAGAAACTTACTCTACCCATTAGTCAGAAGTACGCTACTACCACTGCAGATTCGGGGCTGTTGTGAAATGTGCGGATGGTTATCAGTGGATTAAAGTCTTGTAAGTAGACCATCAATTTTGGTAGACATTGTTACTTGCAGTTTCCATCTACTATTGTCAGTCTCCAGGAAACAAAGTAGTTTTTGTAAGCCTATTTATATCTACCTGGTAGCTGCCAACAGATCTGAAATCACCACCTATGAAAATCTCGCACCGTATTTTGGGTGTTCCAAATACTATTGGGTGTTTCTCGTTGCGACGTAACATTACCAATAATCGGTGCGAATTTCCTCACCTACTGTATTTCCACCTCCCAGTTGATGTGGTACATCAACATTACTCAACGCAGATTCATACTCATTGACACCTCTTCTCCTCGCCCTCTCCGCCCTTGCACTCTACATCGGCGCACCCACAGATGCCTATGACCACATCCCCACGTCAAGCCCGGAAGTCTTCTGACGAGAACTTCGTCAAAAGCAACAGTTCATATCAAGACAATAGGGCCCACAATATTTTCCAAATTCAAGCGTCTGGCCTGATATCATTTTGCAGCAGCTAAACGAACGTTCACTTAAATGAAAGAAATTGGGCTTTGTCAAAAGACCTGAAGCCCATTATTCTCACCCCTACACATTATCCTAAATAAGGGTGTTTTCCTACAAACTCGTGGGGATTACATGGGTCTTAAATGCAGAGAGAACCGGATCAATACTCCATCCCCATCATCGCTGACATTACCTCTTAATTACACAAAGCGAAAATGTTCTCCACTCCCAGTCTCTTGAAGAGCTATTATCAGGTACCCATGATCCCAGAAGACATCATCAAGACGACTATCGCTACCTTCTTCATCGTTTTACATTCATTAACTTCGTAATACTTGGGCCTCATTAAAGCGCCTCACGGATGGCATCTTACACCTCCATCACCTACGCATCGTTTTCGACTGCCTAATACAATATGGTCCTTTAATCCGGTACGGCAATTGTACCTTTGGCACTAACGAAGTATCATTCTTATGGCTCCTCATCATTCCTGGAGGTGTCCACTCTCTCCCTGAGATGTTATCATCAGTTCAAAGCTTATCCCCTGCCCCGTTCGTTGAAGTGCTGATAGAATTTTTGGGCATGATAAACTGTTATCACCGGTTCTTGTCAGGCATCACTGCCATTCTTGCCCCTCTCTAAGCCTCCCTCGAGGGGAAGCCTAAAGACCGTAAGTGGGGTCCCCCTCAGAAACCGGCTTTCTTCAATGCAAAAAAGCCCTATCAATCACTGCTACTCTCAATACTCTTAATTTCCCAAGCCACATGCTCTCCACCGACGCCAGTAATGTTGCTATTGGTGCAATCTTAAGCAGATGATCAACGACTTATTCCGCCCTTTGGCCTTCCTCAGTAGAAAACTGTCCAAGTCAGAATTCAACTACTCTACCTTCGACCGCTAATTGCGGTCAGTGTATTTGACTATCACCTTCGCCACTTTTTAGAGAGTACAACTAGTGCACGCCACCACTCAAGTCTGGCTCCTGGTCTGCCCGTCAACGCCTACATCTCTCTGCCATGCGTGAATATAGCTGCACCCTTCAACACATCCCTGGGAAAATTAATCCTGTTGCCGACACACTGTAAAGAAACACATTGACTTCCATTCACTTTGGAATTTCATTTCAAAAACTTGACAGAATCCAAACGAGACGATCTAATTTACCAATGCTGCTGGTGAGATATTTTACCCTGATTGCACACAACAAACCAACCTAGTATGGGTGGCTCTGACTGGTACAGATTTGCTGATCATAGCTATACACAAATCTTTCCACAATGTTATGGTATCCCTGCTCAGAAAGGAATATACTAAATACAAACACACACACACACTCATATATATATATATATATATATATATATATATATATATATATATATATATATATATATATATATATATATATATATATATATTAAACAATATTACTAAAGAAAATCCACTTATCAAAGACCTATCAATACTCCAAATTTAATACAATGGAATTTGAAATATCTGATGAAAGATCTTTGTAATGCATAGAGAAAACTGAAAGCGTCTTTGGACCAGAGAATATGCAGAATATCGGAAACCTGTCGATGTACTCTGAAAAAAAAAAGAAAAAAAGAAAAACACGTTCTGCAAGACATGCCAAGCATGAAGTAGATAGTATTTCTTGCTCCTGGAAACTGGCCAGGAAAGTAAAGCAGAATATTTGAGATAATATTTTTCTTCCACGTCTCCATATACCAAGTTTTATAATCTTATTTTTCCCATAACTATTTTTTTTTCTTGTTAGGAATGTTTTGAGAATAACTATTTTCAACATCTCTGCATATTTGTCTCTATTGCTTCCTTTTTTACATTTTCAAATAATCTTGCAATACCTTATAAACTCGTCACAGTAGTTTATTCTACAAACCAACTAACAGGGAACTTTTTCAACCTACTTTTATAACGATACAGAGGTAAGTTTATCACAGAACAAATACTAATAGCTGCATAAAGCCAAACACTTGTACCTAACTTTGAGAGAACATTCCATCTGGAGTTGCAAAAGATCATCTGCAAGTCGTTTAATTGAGAGCTTACTATCTATCTATCTGGGTGCCATGTACTCGACGTGTGCTGTCAATTGCCTCCACCTGGTCCTGTGTGTAGCTATCTGTATAAATTGTCGAGCTGTTACATTCTCATTTACATCCTTCAGTAAGCTGTCTAAAAGGTTTTTCCCCTGTCGGCGTCTGGCTCTTCTCCCCTCTGTCTTCCCCGTAAGGGCACACTCGGGCACACTATTCTCTTATTTCTCTTCCTCTTCTTTTCTTGAAGTTTTTAGTTAATATAGAAAATATTTATCTTGGTGGTGGTGTTGTTCTTGGAATATTTTATTTTTCCTTGTTTCCTTTCCTCACTGGGCTACTTTTCCTTGTTGCAACCCTTGGGCTTATAGCATCTTGCTATTCCAACTAGGGCTGTAGCTTAGCCAGTTATAATAATAATAATAATAATAATAAAAATAATAATAATAATAATAATAATAATAATAATAATAATAAAAATAATAATAATAATAATAGTAGTAATAAAAATGATGATGATGAAAAACAAAAGAACATATCGAAGAGCGAATTATTTCTTATATAATTCAAATCTAGATTTTTATTCAATACCAGAATATATCTATATAAATCCATCGTTTCTATTTCAGGGGAAATATGATTTCCTTCCGAAAAGAATGGTGGAAATGTAATTACATTTTTACGTAAAGTTAATTAATTCTTACCACTTTTTTTTTTTTTTTTTTTTTTTTTTTGAGAATGTGGATAGATATTTTTATCAGCTAATACTGACGTGCTTATTACTGACGAAAAATGAAAAGCATTAATTCAAG
>NC_090726.1:13644962-13654962 GCF_036898095.1 Palaemon carinicauda | reverse complement strand
CAGGCATTCCTTACTATGAGGGAGCAATATTACCTAGTTTTTACACTGAATGCTCATATGGATATTGTATTTGCTTAAGGGTGGCACGATAACATTATATCTTTTCATGTAGATAATTTGTTTCTGTAGTTATATATATATATATATATATATATATATATATATATATATATATATATATATATATATATATATATATATATATGTGTGTGTGTGTGTGTGTATACAGTATATATATATATATATATATATATATATATATATATATATATATATATATATATATATATATATATATATATATATGTGTGTGTGTGTATTATTCTGGTAACTGGGTGAAGTTGGATTAAGATAAAAGGTAAAAATTTGATGAGTTGGGTGATATGAGATACTATTCAGTCTTTAAAGACAACCGCCTCTCTTACGTCTCAGGGGCACCACCTAAAAAAACTCTATTTTTGTTTTCTTTTAGCTGATGGGAAAGATGGGTGAAAGAAGTGAGGATGGTTAGCGAAGTAACCATAGTAAACTGTGGTTTAAGCATAATTTTATGTAAATCAATGTAAAATTTTCTTTCTTGGAACGGCTTGTATATAAGCTCATGCTCCGTCGAAATAAAGTTAGTCGAATTCACCTTGCCTCTTAGTTATCACCTAACTGCTCGCTTGCACATTGGTGACACCCGGAGTAACTAAATCACCCAGCCTTCTGATTACAGCAATAACTACGTTGAGCAGTACCATCGACCTGAGCTTTTATGTGAGCACATCTTAGCGTCTCCACTTTTGTGTGTTCTTTTTTTCTTCTTCATGTATTTAATGACTTCTCCAACTACTTTACTATGTCTCCTTGGTCGTAAAATTGAAATCATACCATAAGGTAAGAGAGGTACATTTTATTTTAGTTGCTTAATCTAGTATCGGAACTTCAGCAAATGTTTTCAATATTCAACAGGCTGCCACGAGTCACTTTTCATGGTTTATATATGACACACACGCATATATATATATATATATATATATATATATATATATATATATATATATATATATATATATATATATATATATATATATACATACATATATATATATATATATATATATATATATATATATATATATATATATATATATATATATATATATATATATATATATATATATATATATATATATATATATATATAGGTATAGATATAGATATACATTTTATTTAAGTAATAAGCTAGCTATTTTTTTTCGAATGTAGTTGTTGATTATGAATTTTTATTTAATTAGGCTGTATAGACAGACATACATTAATTGGCAAATAGTTATATTCGTACACAGCATTTGTATATAAACACGATTCCAGAGTTATGTCAACAGAGTTAGTCTCTCCTATTTTAGCAAATATCTTTTCTGTGTTGAAATAATCAGTCCCATTAGTTTGTTTAATTTGGTTTCAATAATGAAGTACCACCTGCTCCTGTCAAGCAAGTGATTAAAAAAATATATATCTCTCCTATCTGCTCATAAACTTCAGTAATTGAAAACCTGATTGAGCAATTAAGACTGCATTCTAAATATTGGACTGCAACCCAATGCCTAAATAGTTTGAGTCCGTTTACCTCCAGTAAAATACTGGCGAAGGAATACGATTGTCAATGTACACTTCTTTTTATTTTTCATGACACTTGCTCAAAAATCGGTAGCTAACATATTCCACAAATCACACATAGATATATACGGACACATGAATACATATAAACATATATGTATATGCATATTATATGTACACACACACACACTATATATATATATATATATATATATATATATATATATATATATATATATATATATATATATATGTATATGTATATATATTTTATATATATATATATATATATATATATATATATATATATATATATATATATATATATATATATATATATATATACATATACATATATATACATACATACATATATATATATATATATATATATATATATATATATATATGTATGTATGTATATGTATGTATAGGGATATATTATATATATATATATATATATATATATATATATATATATATATATATATATATATATATATATATATATATATATACACACAGACATACATACACACAAACACACACACACACACACACACACACACTCACACGTGAACGCAGAGTACACTTGAAATAAATTTAAATCATGAATATGATTAAAATCAACGTTAACGCAGACTACACTTGAAATGAATTTGAATCACATATATTGTTAAAATCAACGTTAACACAGTGAATACCTTAACTGAATTCAAGACATCATAGCTTTAGGGTATGAGAATGGTAATCCCCTTCCAATCTCAGTGCGTCAAGTAGATTTTAGCTCTCAGCATTTGCACAATCATCAAAGGATGGCTGTAATGCAGAGCAATTAGCTGTTCATTTCCAGATCTCATAGTGATAATTTGTTTCAAACTAGCTCATATTCACTTGCTCTTCTGGGTCATAATTTATAAAGTAATTTCGACAATAAATGTACGATTCCTTTAAGTTATTATCATCATCATCATCATTGTTACCATTATCATCATTATCATTATCATTATCATTATCATTATCATTATCATTATTATTCCTTTCTAATATCCTAATTGTGAATAATTATTGTTAATACATAGGCGATGAAGGATTTTATGTCAATAAGATTTTGATTTTCTTTTTAAGTTAATAGAAATATTATGTAATGGAACTTTATATTAAATTGTTTAGAGTTTACGAACATAGTCTATATGAAAGTTAGAAAAAAATCACAATTGCTATCAAATAGATTATATATATTTACATATGTCTACAAATTATATAAATCATATACATACAGTATATATATATATATATATATATATATATATATATATATATATATATATATATATATATATATATATATATATATATATATATATATATATACAGTATATATATATATATATATATATATATATATATATATATATATATATGTAATTTAAATATAACTATATATATAAATAAATATATATATATATATATATATATATATATATATATATATATATATATATATATATATATATATATATATATATATATATATATATATATTTTTGGGCTCAAGCCATGTCGTCCTGATGGAAGTTCCTATAGGGTAGCTTCCTAGGGTATATTACAACTACGGCGATATTCCCAGAGAATTTACCTTAAGGTACCAAAATTCTAACTCCTGGAGCGAGTATCCCTCGTGAAAGGGATATCGCGACATATCAGAGGACGTATTCTAGACACGCCACATGGCAATCTACATCCTGGACAGAGATTTCGTCTCGATTGGCGAGATACGAATTCGGGAAAGAAAAAGGGGAGCCGCTCCCAAGGCTTCCCTATCCTCCGATTCGTATGCGTGCCTGGCGCCAATCCTGGCGCCATCTGTATTCCTTTTTGCGTAGCTTAACAACTCGGTGTTTTTTCCTGTGTTTCTCGCAAATCTTGGATTTATTCTACTTTTTCATGGCTTCTCCGTCTTCGTTGGCCTCTGATAAGTTGAGTATAATGTCTTTTATGTATAAATGTAGGCTCTTGGTAAAATTTTGAGTGATTAATAGGATTAATCTTTGATACAAGAGCCGTAGCCTACCAGAGGCGTCCTGGACGCTGTCGCTCGCTAGGTATAAATTAGTTAGTCAGAGCGACATTCCTGGTTGTTTTGCTTTAATAAATTTTAGCTATTTAGCATTACATAGGATTTCCTTTCGTGCTTAGTATTATTTGGCGAAGTATTCGCCATTCTGGCCTACGCTAGGCCATGTAGCCTAGTCGTTTGATCCTAGTACTTCATGCATGATTCTGGTTTTTCCGAGTGTAATTAAAATTTTATTGAAGCTTTAGGCTATATTTTATACATTTAAGACTGTGTGGAATATTTCCAAGATAGTATACGAGTGAGTTTCGGTGATTTAGGTAATCGATTCTCTTGGTGCCTAGGCTAGTTGCTTATGGAGCCTTAGTATACTTTATCATACTCCCCGGTTGCTTTCTTTTCTTCGGAGAAGGTATGCAATCCCTTTCCCTCTGTTTAAGCCTTGGGCTTATCCCTAAGTGGTTTTTTCCGAATTTATTTTCGATAAAACTATACTGGGGTGTTACTGTACCTTCCTGTTCCTGTAGTATGGTTCAAGAGGGACAGAACAACAGAGTTTTTTAGTCTGAGTCTGTGTTGTCTGGCTTGGGGCTGAGTCCCCCTCGCTGACCTGCACACAGACAAAGGGAGCTTAGCTCCCTTAGGTCACTACCGAAGGTTTCTGTGGATATGATTCCTTCTTTTGTGATCTACCAGACTAGTCCTTGTTGCTGTTCTCGGGGGAGGATAAGTTTCTTTCCCTGGGAGTAGCAACGCCTTCCTTGCTTTGGTGCTCTGGGAGCTGGCAAGTATTGCTGGCCTTCCCCCTTAGATCTCCCTTAGGCTAAGATAAGTTTCTTGGCTGCGGGTGATCTGTCACTAAAGCAAGGTTGGCAGGACCCTCTTGTCCCTTCCCCCTCTTTCTCCGTAATGGCCGAGCCATTACTGTACTGTACGTCGTTCTACATCTGGACCTAGTATAGGTTAGGATGTGGAATTGACTCAGCCCCTTGCCGGCCGGCAGAGCTGCTGGCCGGCAAGGGTCTTATGTTTTCGAGTGCTGCCCGGACCTCTCTTGGTCCCTCATCCATGCCTGCCTGTAGAGCCAGACGGCATTGGTCAGGAAGCCTGAATTAGTTTCTCCCCTTCCTTATATGCACTCTTTCGGTTGCCGGGCTTGGAGGTTGTGTACACTCTTATCCCGGCATCCATTCTATTTTTCTTCTAGTGCTGTACCTGACCCGGCTGCCGGCCTATGAGGCCGGCAGCCGGGCAGGTGTAGTCCTCTGGTTCTTTTGCTGCCGGCTGACATCGGTCTTGTACCTTCGCCGGCCGGCTTATGTCAGCCCTTGTCTGCCGGTCACCAAGAGTGTGGCCGGCAGCTGGGTACTACCTTGTGTAGTTGCTGGCCGGCAGCCATTGCCGGCCAACATTGGCTGTTACCGGCCGGCAGTTGCTGCCGACCGGCACATGCATTTGAACCAGAGTGCTGCCGCCTTATAGCTGTTAAGTAGTATACTTTAAAGCTAGTTATGGTGTGTGCCGGCCGGCAAAGGCAGGCCGGCACGCATCCCCCCTATACTGTACTAGTATTCTTCAGTATAACATATACAGTAAGAAGAAAACTATGGTAAGGGTTTTGGTACAGCACTGTGTCTTCTAACACTATTGTGTTTTCTTGCACATCCCTTTGCTGTTGCCCTACAGATAGGAAGCTGAGTTCTTTCCTGTCTATTATCCAGTATTTTAAAATCATTGCTTAGGTGTGAGCTCCACCTGTTTCCTCTGGAAACCTTGCATTGGTTACTCTAGAAGAGATAAACCATTTTGATTCTATTATCTGGAAGGCTGCAACAATGGGTTGTGAGGGAAACACAAGTGTGTGTCTTTCCTTTATGAATTGTTATGCTATACTATGCATATCAAGTGATACATAGTTCACTTGATACTCATGGAAATTTCTTCTCTTTACAGGAGGACCCTCCGAAGTGCGGAAATGTTTTCTGCAACGTCCGCAGCAAGAACCTCTGCGGACATGAGTGTTGTAGGAGACACACAGCATGTGCTGTCTCCAAGGATGATCTCCAGTATTGGAACCCTCAGGTATGTACTGTATGCACTAACCTGATTACTGAGGCTTTTGATTCCCCTAGAACGGCGGAATCAAGGGATATAGCAAGGGAGAAGCTTCGTACCTGGGTAAGGGGCTTCCAAAAGAACACCTCTGGCCCTTATCTTCCAAGTGAGAAGATGAGGGCGTATCTTTTTCCCAAGGCATCAGCTGATGCAGTGATTCCCCAGCTTCAAGAGGAGATCCCCCAAGATCAAGTCCAGGTGGACGTGGAAGTCGCAGTCGCGATGCAAGACATCCAGTTAGATGACAGGATGTCTGACCTGGACGAGCGTTTGGAATAAGACCTCCTGGCAGAAGGTCAGGATGAAGTTCAAACCCCGGATGTCGTAGAGGATGAGGTCGACGAGGTGTCGGCTACTCCGGTTCAGATTCCGGAGCCTATTCCCTCAACATCGGCCGGTCTCCCAGTAGAACTGGGACAGGCCCTCTCTTCGATTGTTGGAATGATCCAACAAATGCAGAAGGAGAATCATGAGAAGGCGGCTGCAATGGAACTGCGTATGCAGTCCCTGGCAGAATCACATGGGCCCCGGAAAAGGCTCAATGTGAAACACCTTCCCTTATGCTCAGATGCTAACCCATGGAGGTATGCTGAGCACATGCCGATGACGACTGGAAAGATCGTCATCTCGGATAAGCAGGGTTCAGTTCCCCTAGAGGAGGTGGAATTCTGGCCCAGCAAGGCATCATATCCGGACTGCTATGTCCGGCTGAGAAAAGAACCAGCTTCAAGGGAGGAGACAGAGCCGAAGGAGGTCATAATTATGGACCACGCTAAGGCTCAAGCCCTACTTTCATCCTCGATGAAAGAGAGGGGCTTCTCTAACTCGAAGGTAGCTGCATTGAGCAAGAAGCTCCCTTCTTTTGTGTCCTCTCCTGCTAGAGCCTTCCCCTTTTTACAGAAAGGGTTTGCGGCTGTCCTAAAGGCAGTCGAGGCCGGCAAGCCTTGCCCCTCCCTGGAGGAGTGTAAACCCTTGTTGCTGGCCCTGCCTATGGACCACAAAGACTGGAAGGATGTCCATCTGACGTTCTCAGTGGGAAAGTTGGAGGCTGATATTGCCGGACGGCAATTCGGCGAGGACCTCCCCAAGCTGTCCGACTCTCTTTTACGAAGAGAGTTCGAGACAAAAGAAAGACTGGCTGCCTCAATGTCTCATCAGACTACTCTTGAGACGATGGCAAGTGACCCCAAGGTCCATGAAATGTTCATGGTGGTGGCTAAGTCTCACCTAGCCACAGTGACGAAGGACCTTTATAGCTTCGTCAAGGCAAGGAGAGCTTGCAGGGAGTTCGTGTTCACCGGGGCTACGGTGAGACACGAGCCAAGGAAGTTAATCTCCTCCAACATTTGGGGAAAAGACCTTTTCCCTACCGATGTGGTCAAAGAAGTTGTTGATAAGGCCGCCGTGGAGAATAGAAACCTTCTCCAGAAGTGGGGCCTGGCTATCAAAAGAAAGTCTTCCCCGGATGAGGGTCCTCAACCAAAGAGGAAGAATATGAGGACTAGGCTACCGTCTCGGCCAGCCAAGCCTTTTAGACAGCAACAGCAACTGCAATTGCCATTGCCTCCAGTGCCCCAGATGGTGGCACAAACCCCGACCACTTTTCAGTGGGTACCCCAGGCTGTGCCAGGTCAGTCCACCGCATTCACCCCAACGTTCGAAGGACAGTCTTCTTCCTTTCGTGCAAAACCTAGAGGAGCAGCCAGAGGCTCGTCTAGGCGCCCCTCAAGGGGAAGGGGATTCAGAGGTGGTCGTGGTCAGGGAGGCAAGACCTCAGGACGGCAGTCCAAGTGAAACGATACCGGTAGGAGGGAGACTGATGAAATTTTGGGATCGCTGGACCTTCGATCCCTGGGCCCAAAGCCTACTCAAGAATGGACTGGGCTGGAGCTGGTACAGCACTCCACCCCCGTGCCTTCGGTTTTTCCAACACTCCACCCCCGTTCTGGAGGAGTACGTTCAAGAACTGTTGGAGAAAAAGGTGATCCGAAAGGTGAAGTCCATCAAATTCCAAGGGAGGCTGTTTTGTGTTCCCAAGAAAGACTCGGAAAAGCTCAGAGTCATTCTGGACTTGTCGCCACTCAACAAGTTCATAGTGAATTGCCAATTCAAGATGCTAATACTGCAACACATAAGGACCTTACTGCCCAAGAGGGCATACTCAGTCTCTATAGACTTGTCAGACGCCTATTGGCACATTCCAATCAGCCGTCGACTCTCCCCCTACCTAGGGTTCAGGCTACAACGGAGACTATACGCCTTCAGAGCCATGCCATTCGGGCTAAACATAGCCCCAAGGATTTTCACGAAGCTTGCGAGCGCAGCTCTCAAACAATTACGCCTAAAGGGAATTCAGGTAGTAGCCTACCTGGACGACTGGCTGGTGTGGGCAGCATCCGAGACCGAATGCTTGCAAGCTTCCAGTCAGGTGATCCAGTTCCTAGAGTACCTAGGCTTCAAGATCAACAGAAAAAAGTCTCGACTTTCTCCATCCCAAAAGTTCCAGTGGCTGGGAATCCACTGGGACCTTTGTCACAACAGTTTCTCCATCCCGACGAAGAAAAGGAAGGAGATAGCGGGCTCTGTCAAGAGACTTCTAGATTCCAAAAGGATATCAAGACGCGAACAGGAGAGGGTACTAGGCTCTCTCCAGTTTGCTTCAGTGACAGACCCAGTGCTAAGAGCACAGCTAAAGGATGCAACCGGAGTTTGGAGAAGGTATGCATCAAACGCGAGAAGAGATCTGAGAAGACCAGTGCCGCCTCGGCTACGTACTCTTCTCAGGCCTTGGTCCCAAGCCAGACATCTAAAGAAGTCGGTTCTTCTTCAGCCACCTCCCCCGTCGATGACGATTCACTCAGACGCCTCAAAGGAGGGATGGGGAGGTCACTCTCATCGGAAAAAAGTCCAGGGGACTTGGTCCAAGCTATTCAGGACCTTTCATATAAACTTTCTAGAAGCTATGGCAGTGCTCCCTTACCTTAAAGAAAGTCTCCCCGCGTCACTCGATCCACATAAGATTGGTGATGGACAGCGAGGTGGTTGTGAGATGCTTGAATCGACAAGGGTCGAGGTCACCACCTCTCAACCAGGTGATGTTAGCCATTTTCCGATTGGCGGAAAAGAAGAAGTGGTACCTGTCGGCAGTTCACCTTCAAGGAGTCCGCAATGTGACAGCGGACGCTCTATCCAGGTTCACACCGATAGAGTCGGAATGGTCCTTAGACGCAGGATCATTCTCCTTCATTCTGAATCAAGTCCCAGAACTGCAGATAAACCTCTTTGCGACGAAAGACAACAAGAAGTTGCCCCTGTACGTGTCCCCGTACGAGGACCCCTTAGCGGAAGCAGTGGACGCGATGTCCCTCGACTGGAACAGATGGTCCAGGATTTATCTGTTCCCCTCCTCACAAACCTTCTGTTGAGGGTCCTCAACAAACTGAGATCCTTCAAGGGGGTAGCGGCAATAGTGGCCCACAAGTGGGCCGAACAGTATGTGGTTCCCCTTGGCGTTGGAACTACAGATGAAGTTTGTGCCGCTACCACATCCAGTTCTGACCCAGCGAGTCCAGAAGTCGACTGTCTGCGCTTCATTACAGAAAACCCGGACCCTGCAGCTCATGATTTTCTCGCCCTTGCGGTGAGAAAGCGTTTCGGGATTTCGAAAGCAAGCATAGACTTCCTAGAGGAATATAAGTGCAAATCGACTAGAAGGCAATATGAGTCATCTTGGAGAAAATGGGTGGCCTTTGTAAAGGCAAAGAATCCGCAGGAGATCTCAACAGACTTCTGCTTATCTTTCTTCATCCACCTCCATGGCCAAGGGTTGGCAGGTAACACGATTTCAGTGTGTAAATCTGCTTTGATGAGACCCATTTTATTTGCCTTCCAGATCGACCTAGGTAACGAGATCTTTAATAAAGTTCCGAAAGCCTGCGCTAGGCTCAGACCTTCAGCACCTCCAAAGCCCATCTCATGGTCTTTAGACAAAGTTCTTCATTTCGCCTCCCTGTTGAGCAATGAAGAATGTGCGTTAAAGGATTTGACGCAAAAAGTTATTTTCCTATTTTGCACTCGCGTCCGGGGGCCAGGGTTAGTGAGATCGTAGCCCTCTCGAGAGAGGCAGGTCGTGTTCAGTTCCTGGATGGGGGGGATCTGAACCTGTTTCCGGATCCTACGTTTCTCGCCAAGAATGAGTTACCCACC
>NC_090726.1:13618267-13635767 GCF_036898095.1 Palaemon carinicauda | reverse complement strand
ATATATATATATATATATATATATATATATATATATATATATATATATATATATATATATTTTTGGGCTCAAGCCATGTCGTCCTGATGGAAGTTCCTTAAAGGCAGCTTCCTAGGGTATATTACAACTACGGCGATATTCCCAGAGAATTTACCTTCAGGTACCCAGAATTCTAACTCCTGGAGCGAGTATCCCTAAAAAAAAAAGACCTTAGGGATATCGTAAATATCAGTGGACGTATTCTTGACACGCCTCATAGCAATCTATACCCCGAATAGAGTTAACACTTCGTAGGGGTAAAATGGCAAGAAAACGAAAACGATAAGAAAGGGGGGAGCCGTTCATAAGGCATCCCTCCTCCCCGTTTCGAAAGCGTGCCCTGCGCCGCTCACGGCGCCATCTGTATTCCTTTTTGCGTAGCTCTACGACTCGGTGTGTTTTTCCCTGTTTACTACCCAATCTTGGAATTTTCTCGTTTAATAATGCTTTCTCCAACTTCTTCTGCCTCGGATAAGTTGAGTATTATTTCTTTTATGTATAAATGTAGGCTCTTGGTTAAAATTAAAGTAATTAAAAGAGTTATCTTTGATACAAGAGCTGTTGCCTGCTGGAGGCATCATGGATGCTGTCGCTCGCTAGAATAGGATTTATTTGTTAGCAAGAGCGACGTTCCCAGCCCCCTTTGCGCTTAAATATTAGCTACTTAGCTTATTTAGGAATTCTGTTATGATGCGATAGTAGTGTGCCTGGCGAAATTTGCCAAGGCTACCAACACTAGTGTTCGTAGGCTAGTTGTTGGCCTATGTACTTCCTGCATGATAATTAGTCTTCCAAATGTGAATTTATTGCTTTAAGCGTTAGGCAACGTTATACATATAAGTCCTTTTCGAGTACCTTCCAAGATAGTATTGGTGTGAGTTTCGGTGAATTAGGTAATCGATTCTCTTAGTGCCTAGGCTAGGTTGTCTTAGGTCATTATAATATTATCTGTTCCCCGTTTGCTCCCTTCTCTTCGGGGAAGGGGCAAACCCTTTCCCTCTGTTTAAGCCTTAGGCTTAACTCTAGTGGTTTATTTGAATTAATCTTCAAATATATCTATGCTGGAGTAGTACTGTACCTTCCCGTTCCAACTGTATTGGTTCAGAGGGGGACAGTACAACAGTGTTTAGTCTGAGCCCGGTTTGTCTGGCATGGGGCAGAGTCTCCCTTGCTGATTGACTCGGGCACTAAGGGTTAACCCCTTAGTCCACCTTGTTGGGTTCCAGTAGTGATCCCTTTACTCGGTGACTCATCAGACTGTCCTTTGCCGTTCCGGTCTCGGGATATGTTCCCTTTTCTGGAAAGGCAATTCCTTCCTTGCCGTGGTTCGTGGGAGGCAGCCAGTAGTGCCGGCCTCCCTCTCGGGTCTTTCTCTAACTGAGATGAACTGTCTTAGTTGGGAATGACCCTTAACCAAGGTAAGGTTGGATAGGACCCTCTGTCCTTCCCTTCTCTTTTTCCGTTCCTTGTGTCAGTCGTCTGCATCCTTGCCTAGCCTAGGTTGGGATGAGGAACTGACGTGGTCTCCTGTCGGCCGGCAAAGTGTGCCGACCGGCAGAGACCATTACTTTGAGTGCTGCCCGGTCCTTTCTTGGTCCCTCTATCGCTGCCGTCTGAAAATTCAGTAGGCAGCGGTTAGGAAGCTTGACTTAGTGTCTCCCCCTTCCTTTCGGCACTCTTTCGGGTGCCGGGCCCAGAGACTTATAGTCTCTTAACCCGGCACTCATTCTATTGTCTTAGTATGTGTTGTCCTTGCCGTCTGCCGGCCTACAGGCCGGCCGTCGGTGGGGAGGGGTGTTCTCCAGTTCTCTTGCTGTCGGTCGGCGTTGGGTGTATACCTTTGCCGGCCGGTCTCTTGCTCATCTGCCGGCCACTACAAGTGGGGCCGGCAGCCGAGCGCTGCCTAGTGTGGGGGCCAGCCGGCAGGGTTTGTTTACTGCTGCCGGCCGGCCCGCGACACTGCCCAGTCAGCCGGCCACTAAGAATGATGGCCGGCAACTCAGTGCAAACCGGGTGGCTACGGTCCGGCAACCACTGCCGGCCGGTTCAGGCATGGGATCTGGAGTTCTCCCCAATAAAGGTGATCTGATGTTGTGTACTTGAGATCTACCTTTCGAAAACAAGGGGGGGGGGGTGCTGAGCGGCAATAGCCGGCTGGCACACCACCCTCAGGTACTGTATCAGTCCTCTCTTAGTGGTATATTCAACCAAGGGAGTTCATGATGTAGTAGGTTACAACACTGTCTTTTCTATCTTACTTGTGTTACTGGTATAATCACCTGGTGTCGCCTTACAAGGATAAAAGATAATTCTTTTATTCCTGGCCAGAATGGTAATATTTTACCTTAGGTGTGAGCTACACCTAATTTCCTTTGGAAATACGTTCTCTGGTTATTCTAGTAAAGACTAACTATGTGACTTGGCTGGTGGGCTTCCACAGGTGTTTGTGTGGGTTTCACAAGTAGGTGTCTTTCCCTTATTCTTGTTGAATACTCATTTGTTACATGTGAATTAAAATTCACTTGATATTCATGGAAATTTTTCTTCGTTTACAGGAGGAGCATCCGAAGTGTGATAGTGTCTTCTGCAATGTCCGCAGTAAGAACTTTTGCGGACATGCCTCGTGTAGGAGGCACGCGGCTTGTGCAGCCTCCAATGATGACCATCGTTACTGGGATCCGCAGGTATGTGCTGTATGTACTAACCTGCTATCAGAGGCTTTTGAATCCCCTAGGTCGGCGGAGTCAAGAGATGCAGCGAGGGAGAGGCTTCGCGTATGGGTAAGGGGTTTTCAGAAAAACACCACTGGACCTTATCTTCCTAACGAGAAGATGAGGGCATACCTTTTTCCCAAGGCTTCCCCTGATGCTGTTGTTCCCCAGCCTCGGCCGGAGATCCCTCTGATCCAGATTCCAGTGGAGGAGGATGTCGCTGACGCCTTGCAGTACATCCAGTTGGACGACAAGATGTCCGACTTGTCCGATCGTGCCGAGCAGGATCTCCTCGCAGAGGGCGAGGAGCAGGATCGAGATCCTATTGCCGTGGAGGAAGAGGTTCCCGTATCATCAGACGTGCCGGTTCAGGTCCCTGAACCTATCCCCTCTACCTCGTCCGCTCTTCCAGCAGAGCTTGGACAGGCTCTCTCTTCCATCGTTGGTATGATCCAACAGATGCAGAGGGAGAATAATCAGAAGGCCGCTACTTTGGAGCTCCAGATGCAGAAGATCACAGCATCACGTGGACCTCCAAAGAAGCTCAACGTTAAGGACCTTCCTCTGTGCTCGGATGCCAACCCGTGGAGATATGCCGAGCACATGCCGATGACGATTGGGAAGATCGTCATGTCGGAGAAACTGGGTTCAGTTCCCCTTGAGGAGGTGGAATTCTGGCCCAGTAGAGGGGCCTACCCGGACTGCTATGTCTGTTTGAAGAAGGAGCCGGCTTCGAAGGAGGAGACGGAACCAAAGGAGGTGATTATCCTGGATCACTCCAAGGCTCAAGCCACTTTGACAGCTGCTTTAAAGGAGAGGGGGTTCTCAAACTCAAAGGTTGCCGCCTTGAGTAAGAAGCACCCCTCCTTTGTATCCTCCCCGGCTAGGGCCTTCCCCTTTATGCAAAAGGGGTTTGCGGCCGTCATCAAGGCGGTTGAAGCTGGCAAGCCGTGCCCGTCTTTGGAGGAATGTAAACCTCTATCGCTGGCATTGCCAATGGATAATAAGGACTGGAAGGAGGTGCACCTTACTTTCTCGGTTGGGAAGTTGGACGCCGACATTGCAGGACAGCAGTTCGGCGAAAACCTTCCCAAGTTGTCGGAATTCCTTCTACGGAGGGAATTGGACACAAAGGAGCGCCTGGCAGCCTCGATGTCTCTCCAGACCAACATGGAGACGATGGCTAGCGACCCCAAGATGCCAGAGATGTTCATGGTTATGGCCAAAATCCATCTGGCCACAGTAACCAAGGACCTCTATTGCTTTGTTAAAGCAAGGAGAGCCTGTAGGGAGTTTGTGTTCGCCTCGGCCACAGTGAGGCACGAACCCAAGAGGCTAATTTCATCCAACATCTGGGGTAAAGATCTCTTTCCCAAGGACGTGGTCAAAGAGATCATGGACAAGGCAGCCACTGAGAACCGCAATCTTCTCCTGAAGTGGGGCCTGTCCCTTAAGAGGAAGTCTTCTCCGGATGAGGGATCTCAGCCGAAAGGAAAGGCGAAGAAGTCAAGGTTTTCCTCCCGTCCAGCCAAGTCCTTCAAACAGCAAAGACCACAGCAGCAACAGCCAGCTTTGCCTCCGGTTCCACAACTGGTAGCCCAGACCCCGACCACCTTCCAATGGGTTCCCCAAGCCATGTCATCAGCTTCCCCTGCATTCAATCCCGTGTTCGAGGGACAGTCGACCACGTTTCGTGCAAGGCCCAGAGGAGCAGCTAGAGGGTCATCAAGACGCCCCTCTAGGGGACGAGGATTCAGAGGTGGTCGCGGCCAGGGAGGCAAGACTGCAGGACAGTCAAAGTGAAGTGTCGCCGGTAGGTGGGAGACTTCAGTATTTCCGGGATCGCTGGACCTTCGATCCCTGGGCCCACAGCCTTCTCAAAAATGGACTGGGTTGGAGTTGGTACAGTACTCCGCCCCAGTGCCCTCAATTTTTCCAACACTCCACCCCCGTTTTGGAGGAGTACACCCAAGATCTGTTGGAGAAAAAGGTGATCAGGAGGGTAAAGTCCATCAAGTTCCAAGGGAGGCTGTTTTGTGTTCCCAAGAAAGACTCGGGGAAACTCAGAGTCATTCTGGACTTGTCACCACTCAACAAGTTCATAGTGAACCACAAGTTCAAGATGTTAACGTTACAACACAAAAGGGCCTTACTGCCCAAGAGGGCATATACCGTCTCCATCGACTTGTCAGACGCATATTGGCACGTTCCAATAAGTCGTCGTCTCTCCCCCTACCTAGGATTCAAGCTACAACAAAAACTTTACGCTTTCAGGGCGATGCCCTTCGGACTAAACATAGCCCCAAGGATCTTTACGAAGCTTGCGAGCGCAGCTCTCAAACAGTTACGCCTAAAAGGGTTCCAGGTAGTAGCCTACCTGGACGATTGGTTGGTGTGGGCAGCATCCAGAGCAGAATGCTTGCAAGCTTCCCTACAAGTGATTCAGTTCCTGGAATATCTAGGCTTCATGATCAACAGAAAGAAGTCTCGTCTTTCTCCAGCTCAGAGGTTCCAGTGGTTGGGAATTCACTGGGATTTAGTATCACACCGTCTTTCCATCCCGATGTCAAAGAGGAAGGAAATAGCAGGGTCTGTCAGGAGACTTCTAGGTTCCGAGAGGATATCAAGACGCGAACAAGAGAGGGTTTTGGGCTCTCTTCAGTTTACATCAGTAACAGACCCTGTGCTAAGAGCACAGCTAAAAGATGCAGCGGGAGTATGGAGAACCTTTGCATCGAAAGAGCGAAGGGACTTGAAGAGACCGGTCCCACTTCGACTACGTTCTCTTCTCAGACCGTGGTCTCAAGCCAGTCGTCTAAAGAGGTCTCTACCTCTTCAGCCACCCCCCCCCCCGTCAGTGACAATCCACACAGACGCCTCAAAGGTAGGGTGGGGGGGTCACTCCCATCGGAAAAAAGTGCAAGGAATCTGGTCCAAGCTATTTGGGACCTTTCACATAAACTTTCTAGAAGCTATGGCAGTACTTCTTACCCTGAAGAAAGTATCCCCACGTCACTCGATCCACGTAAGGTTGGTACTGGACAGCGAGGTGGTTGTGAAATGTCTGAATCGGCGGGGATCGAGATCCCCACCTCTCAACCAGGTAATGTTAGCCATATTCCGACTGGCGGAGAAGAAGAAGTGGCACCTGTCAGCAGTTCACCTTCAAGGAGTCCGGAATGTGACCGCGGACGCTCTATCCAGGGTAACACCGATAGAGACAGAATGGTCCCTAGACGCAGGATCATTCTCTTTCATCTTGAGATAAGTCCCAGAACTGCAGATAGACCTCTTCGCGACGAAGGACAACAAGAAGCTGCCGAAATATGTGTCCCCATATGTGGACCCCTCGGCAGAAGCAATAGATGCGATGTCCCTCGATTGGAACAGATGGTCCAGGATCTACCTGTTTCCCCCTCACAATCTGATGTTGAGGGTCCTCAACAAACTGAGATCCTTCAAGGGAGTAGCAGCAATAGTGGCCCACAAGTGGCCGAACAGTGTATGGTTCCCTCTGGCTCTGGAACTACGACTGAGGTTTCTACCACTCCCGGACCCAGTTCTGTCCCAGCAAGTCCAGAAGTCGACTGTCTTCGCTTCATTACAGAAAACCCGAACCCTGCAGCTCATGATTTTCTCTCCCTAGCGGTGAAGAAACGGTTCGGAATCTCGAAAGATAGTATCGACTTCCTGGAAGAATACAAGTGTAAGTCTACTAGGAGGCAGTACGAATCTGCATGGAAGAAATGGGTAGCCTTTGTCAAAGATAAGAACCCGCACGAGATCTCTACGGAGTTCTGCCTATCCTTCTTCATTCACCTCCACGGACAGGGGCTGGCGGCGAACACAATTTCTACATGTAAGTCAGCTCTAACAAGACCCATTCTATATGCCTTCCAGGTAGACCTCGCTAACGAGATGTTTAATAAGATCCCAAAGGCCTGTGCTAGGCTTAGACCATCAGCTCCTCCAAAGCCTATTTCATGGTCATTAGACAAAGTCCTTCATTTTGCCTCATTACTAGATAATGAGGAATGTGCGTTGAAGGACCTGACTCAAAAAGTGATCTTCCTTTTTGCCCTTGCTTCTGGGGCCAGAGTTAGTGAGATTGTGGCCCTCTCGAGAGAGGAGGGCCGAGTTCAGTTCCTGGATGGGGGAGAACTGAACCTGTTTCCGGACCCTACGTTTCTCGCTAAGAACGAGTTGCCCACCAACAGGTGGGGTCCCTGGAGAATCTGCCCTCTGAAAGAAGATGCATCTCTATGTCCCGTAGAATGCCTTAAGGTCTATCTTCGTAGAACTTCAGACTTCCATGGGGGCCAACTATTCAGAGGAGAAACATCGGGCTCGAATTTATCTTTAAATCAACTTAGGGCGAAAATTACATATTTTATTCGCAGAGCGGATCCTGACAGTTCACCCGCAGGTCATGATCCGAGGAAAGTTGCTTCATCTTTAAACTTCTTTAACTTTATGGATTTTGAACACCTTCGTTCATACACTGGCTGGAAGTCTTCCAGGGTATTCTTTCGCCACTATGCTAAGCAAGTGGAGCAGCTAAAGAGGTCTGTGGTAGCAGTTGGTTGCGTCGTTAACCCTGCTGTTTAACTCTGCGAGGAACAGCGGAATCATTTGGGACTTGGATTCTTGGGTGAATAGTTAGTTATATATGTTGATATAACTGGTAGTGTAGGCTCTCAGAGCCCACAGTGACTGTTCCAACGTTATGGTGATGGTAACACAAGTACAGACAGGTGTGCCAAGCGTTTGCCAACGCTATTGTCAGCGAAGTAGTAACATGGACGTTAAGTTTGATACCGGGGTATGTGTAAGTGACACATATGTTTTCTTTCAGATAATCATTCATCCATGCACTACAGTACTTGTGAAAATTGTTGGTCATCCACCTAGCATATGTACATATTTATGGTGACCATGTCTATTTATTGTTTCTCAATAAACTTGTTCTCGGGAACCTTGCGTCTCCTTCACCTATATTTTTGATTTCATATTGTTTTTTGAGCATTTAGCCTATGTATATTAATCGGGGATATCTATAATAGCCTATTCCTTAATGCAAAGCCTGGATTATACTGGTTTATACTTTCCTTAGCAATAAGGACTCCACCCCTTTCTGAGGATGGTGGTAGCAGCAAGTTTAATCCTACGCAGATATAACCTTTTGTCTAATTTTACTTCGACCAGGGTGCTGGTCGGGACTTTTTCTTTTGGATACTGTAGTCCCGTAAGACTTCGCTTCATATAGAGTGAGACCACTTTATGGTACTGGCTGGCGAGTGATTCATACATAGGTATATGTACTCTTCGTTCGTTTCTAGAGTCTAGTAGGACTCCTCCCTGTAGGGGGCAGGAAGCACTCTCATGGCTTATGATTAGTGAAAAGATGTATAACGGTAACATCTTAGGTCTGTCAGTCGAGTTGACTAAGAAACATTCTTGAGGAGTACGGCACGTATTGAGAATCCACAGATACAGTAATGCTCTGGTATACTTCCATCAGGACGACATGGCTTGAGCCCAAAAAACGGATTTTGAGCGAAGCGAAAAATCTATTTTTGGGTAAGATAGCCATGTCGTCCTGATGGACCCGCCCTGCTCCTTTTCAAAAATAAATAAGAGTGAAAAGGATAGTAGGACCCCTCCCTACATACAGTATCTGTAGCACCTCGTGTATCGCTACAAGGAATACAGATGGCGCCGTGAGCGGCGCAGGGCACGCTTTCGAAACGGGGAGGAGGGATGCCTTATGAACGGCTCCCCCCTTTCTTATCGTTTTCGTTTTCTTGCCATTTTACCCCTACGAAGTGTTAACTCTATTCGGGGTATAGATTGCTATGAGGCGTGTCAAGAATACGTCCACTGATATTTACGATATCCCTAAGGTCTTTTTTTTTTAGGGATACTCGCTCCAGGAGTTAGAATTCTGGGTACCTGAAGGTAAATTCTCTGGGAATATCGCCGTAGTTGTAATATACCCTAGGAAGTTGCCTTTAAGGAACTTCCATCAGGACGACATGGCTATCTTACCCAAAAATAGATTTTTCGCTTCGCTCAAAATCCGTTATATATATATATATATATTTATATATTTATATATATATATATTTATGGGCTCAAGCCATGTCGTCCTGATGGAAGTTCCTATAGGGTAGTTTCCTAGGGTATATTACAACTACGGCGATATTCCCAGAGAATTTACCATAAGGTACCAGAATTCTAACTCCTGGAGCGAGTATCCCTCGTGAAAGGGATATCGCGACATATCAGAGGACGTATTCTTAACACGCCACATGGCAATCTACACCCCGAACAGAGATTACGTATCGCAAGGGTCAATTGGCAAGAAACGAAATCGGGATTGAAAAAGGGGGAGCCGCTCCCAAGGCTCCCTATCTCCCGTTTCGTAAGCGTGCCTGACGCCAATCCTGGCGCCATCTGTATTCCTTTTTGCGTAGCTTAACAACTCGGTGTTTTTTCCTGTCTTTCTCGCAAATCTTGGATTTATTCTACTTTTCATGGCTTCTCCAACTTCGTCGGCCTCTGATAAGTTGAGTAGCATGTCTTTTATGTATAAATGTAGGCTTTTGGTAATTTTTTAAATGATTAATAGGTTTAATCTTTGTTACAAGAGCCGTAGCCTACCGGAGGCGTCATGGACGTTGTCGCTCGCTAGGTATAAGTTTAGTTAGTCAGAGCGACATTTCCGGTTGTTTTGCTTTAATAAATTTCAGCTATTTAGCGTTACATAGGATTTCCTTTCGTGCTTTAGTATTATTTTGGCGAAGTATTCGCCAATTCTGGCCTACGCTAGGCCATGTAGCCTAGTCGTTTGGTCCTAGTACTTCATGCATGATTTTGGTTTTTCCGACTGTATTAAAATTTTATTGAAGCTTTAGGCTATGTTTTATACATTTAAGATTATGTGGAATATTTCCAAGATAGTATACGAGTGAGTTTCGGTGATTTAGGTAATCGATTCTCTTGGTGCCTAGGCTAAGTTGCTTATGGAGCCTTAGTATACTTTCTCATACTGCCCGGTTGCTTTCTTTTCTTCGGAGAAGGTATGCAATCCCTTTCCCTCTGTTTAAGCTTTGGGCTTATCCCTAAGTGGTTTATCTGAATTAATTTTCGATAAAACTATACTGGGGTGTTACTGTACCTTCCTGTTCCAGTAAGTCTGGTTCAAAGAGGGACAGAACAACAGAGTTTTTTAGTCTGAGTCTGTGTTTGTCTGGCTTGGGGTAGAGTCTCCCTCCCTGGCCTGACACAGACATAGGAGGCTTAGCCTCCTTAGGTCACTACCGAAGGTTTCTGTACGAGATGATTCCTTCTTTTGTGATCTACTAGACTAGTCCTTGTTGCTGTTCTTGGGGGAGGATAAGTTTCTTTCCCTGGGAGTAGCAACACCTTCCTTGCTTTGGTGCTCTGGCAGCTGGCAAGTATTGCTGGCCTCCCCCCTTGGATCTCCCTTAGGCTAAGATGAGTTTCTTGGCTGCGGGTGATCCGTCACTAAAGCAAGGTTGGTAGGACCCTCTTTTGTCCCTTCCCCCTCTATCTCTGTAATGGCCTAGCCATTACAGTACTGTATGTCATTCTACATCTGGACCTAGAATAGGTTAGGATGTGGAATTGACTCAGTCCCTTGCCGTCCGGCAGAGCTGCTGGCCGGCAAGGGTCTTCTGTTTTGAGTGCTGCCCGGACCTCCCTTCGTCCCTCATCCATGCCTGCCTGCAGAGTCAGACGGTATTGGTCAGGAAGCCTGAATTAGATTCTCCCCTTCCTTATATGCACTCTTTCGGATTGCCGGGCTTGGAGGTAGTGTACACTCTTATCCCGGCATCCATTCTGTTTTTCTTCTAGTGCTGTACCCGACCCGGCTGCCGGCCTATGAGGCCGGCAGCCAGGCAGTTGTAGTCCTCTGGTTCTTTTGCTGCCGGCTGGCATCGGTCCTGTACCTTTGCCGGCCGGCTAATGTCAGCCCTTGTCTGCCGGTCGCCAAGAGTGTGGCCGGGAGCCGGGTACTACCTTGTGTAGTGGTCGGTCAGCAGTCATTGCCGACCGACATTGGCTGTTGCTGGCCGGCAGTTACTGCCGGCCGGCACATGCATTTGAACCAGCGTTCTGCCGCCTTATAGCTGTTAAGTAGTATACTTTAAAGTTAGTTATGGTGTGTGCCGGCCGGCAAGTGCCGGCCGGCACATAACCTCCTATACTGTACCAGTATTCTTCAGTATAACAGATACTGTAAGAAGAAAACTATAGTATGAGTTTTGGTACAGCACTGTGTGTTCTAACACTTTTGTGTTTTCTTGCACAGCCCTTTGCTGTTGCCCTACAGATAGGAAAGTGAGTTCTTTCCTGTCTATTATCCAGGATTTTAAAATCATTGCTTAGGTGTGAGCTCCACCTGTTTCCTCTGGAAACTTTGCATTGGTTACTCTAGAAGAGATTAACCATTCGATTTTATTATCTGGAAGGCTGCAACAATAGGTTGTGAGGGAAACACAAGTGTGTGTCTTTCCTTTCTGAATTGTTATGCTATACTATGCATATCCAGTGATACATAGTTCACTTGATACTCATGGAAATTTCTTCTCTTTACAGGAGGACCCTCCGAAGTGCGGAAATGTTTTCTGCAACGTCCGCAGCAAGAACCTCTGCGGACATGAGTTTTGTAGGAGACACGCAGCATGCGCTGTCTCCAAGGATGATCTCCGGTATTGGGACCCTCAGGTATGTACTGTGTGCAATAACCTGATTACTGAGGCCTTTGATTCCCCTAGGACGGCGGAATCAAGGGATATAGCAAGGGAGAAGCTTCGTACCTGGGTAAGGGGCTTCCAAAAGAACACCTCTGGACCTTATCTTCCAAGTGAGAAGATGAGGGCGTATCTTTTCCCTAAGGCATCAGCTGATGCAGTGATTCCCCAGCCTCAAGAGGAGATCCCCCAAGTTCAGATCCAGGTGGATGCTGAAGTCGCGGTCCCGATGCAAGACATCCAGTTAGATGACAGGATGTCTGACGTGGACGAGCGTCTGGAGGAAGACCTCCTGGCAGAAGCCCAGGATGAAGTTCAAGCCCCAGACGTTGTAGAGGAAGAGGTCGACGAGGTGTCGGTTACTCCGGTTCAGATTCCGGAGCCTATTCCCTCAACATCGGCCGGTCTCCCAGTAAAGCTGGGACAGGCCCTCTCTTCTATTGTTGGAATGATCCAACAAATGCAGAAGGAGAATCAGGAGAAGGCGGCTGCAATGGAACTGCGGATGCAGTGCCTTGCAGAATCACATGGGCCCCAGAAAAGGCTCAATGTGAAAGACCTTCCCTTGTGCTCAGATGCTAACCCATGGAGGTATGCTGAGCACATGCCGATGACGACTGGAAAGATCGTCATCTCGGATAAGCTGGGCTCAGTTCCCCTGGAGGAGGTGGAATTCTGGCCCAGCAAGGCATCATATCCGGACTGTTATGTCCGGCTGAGGAAGGAACCAGCTTCAAAGGAGGAGACAGAGCCGAAGGAGGTCATAGTGATGGACCATGCTAAGGCTCAAGCTCTACTTTCATCCTCGATGAAAGAGAGGGGCTTCTCTAACTCAAAGGTAGCTGCATTGAGCAAGAAGCTCCCTTCCTTTGTGTCCTCGCCTGCTAGAGCCTTCCCCTTTTTACAGAAAGGGTTTGCGGCTGTACTAAAACCAGTCGAGGCCGGCAAGCCTTGCCCCTCCCTGGAGGAGTGTAAACCCTTGTCGCTGGTCCTGCCTATGGACCACAAAGACTGGAAGGACGTCCATCTTACGTTCTCAGTTGGAAAGTTGGAGGCTGATATTGCCGGACATCAGTTCGGCGAGGACCTCCCTAAGCTGTCTGACTTTCTTTTACGAAGAGAGTTCGAGACAAAAGAAAGACTGGCTGCCTCAATGTCTCTTCAGACTACTCTTGAGACGATGGCAAGTGACCCCAAGGTCCATGAAATGTTCATGGTGGTGGCCAAGACTCATCTGGCCACAGTGACGAAGGACCTTTATGGCTTCGTCAAAGCAAGGAGAGCTTGTAGGGAGTTCGTGTTCACCTCGGCTACGGTGAGGCACGAGCCAAGGAAACTAATCTCCTCCAACATTTGGGGCAAAGACCTTTTCCCTACCGATTTCGTCAAAGAAGTTGTTGATAAGGCCGCCTTGGAGAATAGAAACCTTCTCCAGAAGTGGGGCCTGGCTATCAAAAGAAAGTCTTCCCCGGATGAGGGTCCTCAACCAAAGAGGAAGACTATGAGGACTAGGCTACCGTCTCGGCCAGCCAAGCCTTTTAGACAGCAACAGCAACTGCAATTGCCATTGCCTCCAGTGCCCCAGATGGTGGCACAAACCCCGACCACTTTTCAGTGGGTACCCCAGGCTGTGTCGACACAGTCCACAGCATTCACCCCAACGTTCGAAGAGCAGTCTTCTTCCTTTCGAGCAAAGCCTAGAGGAGCAGCCAGAGGCTCGTCTAGGCGCCCCTCAAGGGGAAGGGGATTCAGGGGTGGTCGTGGTCAGGGAGGCAAGACCTCAGGATGGCAGTCCAAGTGAAATGATACCGGTAGGAGGGAGACTTCTGAAATTTTGGGATCGATGTACCTTCGATCCCTGGGCCCACAGCCTACTCAAGAATGGACTGGGCTGGAGCTGGTACAGCACTCCACCCCCGTGCCTTCGGTTTTTCCAACACTCCACCCCCGTTCTGGAGGAGTACGTTCAAGAACTGTTGGAGAAAAATGTGATCCGAAAGGTGAAGTCCATCAAATTCCAAGGGAGGCTGTTTTGTGTTCCCAAGAAAGACTCGGAAAAGCTCAGAGTCATTCTGGACTTGTCGCCACTCAACAAGTTTATAGTGAATTGCAAATTCAAAAAGCTAACACTGCAACACATAAGGACCTTACTGCCCAAGAGGGCATATTCCGTCTCTATAGACTTGTCAGACGCCTATTGGCCCATTCCAATCAGCCGTCGACTCTCCCCCTACCTAGGGTTCAGGCTACAACGAAGACTATACGCCTTCAGAGCCATGCCATTCGGGCTAAACATAGCCCCAAGGATTTTCACGAAGCTTGCGAGCGCAGCTCTCAAACAATTACGCCTAAAGGGAATTAAGGTAGTAGCTTACCTGGACGACTGGTTGGTGTGGGCAGCATCCGAGACAGAATGCTTGCAAGCTTCCAGTCAAGTGATCCAGTTCCTAGAGTACCTAGGCTTCAAGATCAACAGAAAAAAGTCTCGACTTTCTCCATCTCAAAAGTTCCAGTGGCTGGGAATCCACTGGGACCTTTTGTCACACCGTTTCTCCATCCCGGCGAAGAAAAGGAAGGAGATAGCGGGTTCTGTCAAGAGACTTTTAGATTCCGAAAGGATATCAAGACGCGAACAGGAGAGGGTACTGGGCTCTCTCCAGTTTACTTCGGTGACAGACCCAGTGCTAAGAGCACAGCTAAAGGATGCAACCGGAGTTTGGAGAAGTTATGCATCGAACGCGCGAAGAGATCTGAGAAGACCAGTTCCGCTTCGGCTACGTACTCTTCTCAGGCCTTGGTCCCAAGCCAGACATCTAAAGAAGTCGGTTCTTCTTCAGCCACCTCCCTTGTCGGTGACGATTCACTCAGACGCCTCAAAGGAGGGATGGGGAGGTCACTCTCATCGGAAAAAAGTCCAGGGGACTTGGTCCAAGCTATTCAAGACCTTTCACATAAACTTTCTAGAAGCTATGGCAGTGCTCCTTACCTTAAAGAAAGTCTCCCCGCATCACTCGATCCACATAAGGTTGGTGATGGACAGCGAGGTAGTTGTGAGATGCTTGAATCGTCAAGGATCGAGGTTACCACCTCTCAACCAGGTGATGTTGGCCATTTTCCGATTGGCGGAAAAAAAGAAGTGGTACCTGTCGGCAGTTCACCTTCAAGGAGTCCGCAAGGTGACAGCGGACGCTCTATCCAGGTTCACACCGATAGAGTCGGAATGGTCCTTAGACGCAGGATCATTCTCCTTCATTCTGAATCAAGTCCCAGAACTGCAGATAGACCTCTTTGCGACGAAAGACAACAAGAAGTTGCCCCTGTACATGTCCCCGTACGAGGACCCCTTAGCGGAAGCAGTGGACGCGATGTCCCTCGACTGGAACAGATGGTCCAGGATTTATCTGTTCCCTCCTCACAACCTTCTGTTGAGGGTCCTCAACAAACTGAGATCCTTCAAGGGGGTAGCGGAAATAGTGGCCCACAAGTGGCCGAACAGCGTGTGGTTCCCCTTGGCATTGGAACTACAGCTGAAGTTTGTACCGCTACCACATCCAGTTCTGACCCAGCGAGTCCAGAAGTCGACTGTCTGCGCTTTATTACAGAAAACCCGGACCCTGCAGCTCATGATTTTCTCTCCCTAGCGGTGAGAAAGCGTTTCGGGATTTCGAAAGCCAGCATAGACTTCCTAGAGGAATATAAGTGCAAATCTACTAGAAGGCAATATGAGTCATCTTTGAGAAAATGGGTGGTCTTTGTCAAGGCGAAGAATCCGCAGGATATCTCGACAGACTTCTGCTTATCTTTCTTCATCCACCTCCATGGTCAAGGGTTGGCGGCTAACAAGATTTCAGCGTGTAAGTCTGCTTTGACAAGACCCATTCTATATGCCTTCCAGGTCGACCTAGGTAACGAGATCTTTAATAAAGTTCCGAAAGCCTGCGCTAGGCTCAGACCTTCAGCACCTCCAAAGCCCATTTCATGGTCTTTAGACAAAGTTCTTCATTTCGCTTCTCTGTTGATCAATGAAGAGTGTGCATTAAAGGATTTGACACAAAAAGTTATTTTCCTATTTGCACTCGCGTCCGGGGCCAGGGTTAGCGAGATCGTAGCCCTCTCGAGAGAGGCAGGTCGTGTTCAGTTCCTGGATGGGGGAGAACTGAACCTGTTTCCGGATCCTACGTTTCTCGCCAAGAATGAGTTACCCACCCACCCTGGAGAATCTGCCCTCTGAAAGAAGACGCATCTCTATGTCCAGTAGAATGCCTAAAGGTCTATCTTCATAGAACTTCAGACTTCAGGGGTGGTCAACTATTCAGGGGAGAAACATAAGGCTCAAATTTATCTCTGAATCAACTCAGAGCGAAAATCACATATTTTATTCGCAGAGCGGATCCTGACAGTACACCCGCAGGTCACGATCCGAGGAAAGTTGCCTCATCCTTAAATTTCTTTAATTGTATGGATTTTGAACATCTCCGTTCATACACTGGCTGGAAGTCTTCCAGAGTGTTCTTTCGCCACTATGCGAAGCAAGTAGAGGAACTAAAGAGATCTGTGGTAGCAGTGGGTCGCGTCGTTAACCCTACTGTTTAACTCTGCGAGGAACAGTGGTTTTAATTGGGACGATTAATTCCAGTGTGAGTGTGTAGTTACATACTGTACTACAAACTAAATGAGGGCAATGAGTTGCCCATATAGACTATTCCATTTCCAAAGGTGAACCTAGCATAAGTGCAGACATGTGTGCCGAGTGTTTCTAACGCTAATGTGATTGATTTGTAATACAGACTTTTATGACTTTGATACCTCGGTATCTTAAAAAGTGACATTTAATGTTTTTTCTTTCAGATAAACAGGTTCTGTTTACTATCATACTTATGCTTAATGTTTTGGGTTATCCTCTTCTTATATATATATATATATATATATATATATATATATATATATATATATATATATATATATATATATATATATATATATAATTGTTGTTAACCTGTCTATTTATTGTCTGTCAATAAACTTGTTCTTAAGAACCTTGCGTCTCTTTCACCTGTGTCAATTTATTGGTATAATTGAGCATTCATTCTATGTACCTTATCTGGGATCATTCTAATAGAATTGTTCCTTTATGCAAGCTATGTTGCATTGGTTTATGATTCCCTTAATGGGAGAACTCCGTCCCATAAGGGGACGAGGGTGGTTTTACTAGTTTCTTCCTATGCGGATATAAACCTTTGTCCAATACAAGTATTGTGCGGATAACTGGTCGATATTTCATATTGACGCAGTGGTTCTTTACAAACTATGCTTTACTTAAAATAGGGTGAGACCACTATATTAGCTTGCCTGGTATTCATACATAGGTATATGTACTCTTCGAGACTTTCCCAGAGCCCAGTAGGACTCTTCCCTGTAGGGGGCAGGAAGCTCTAACATGGTTTATAGTTAGCTGAAAAGATGTATAACGGTAACATCTTAGGTCTCTAGGTCTAGTCGACCGGGGAAAAATTACTTCCGGGGAGTACGGCACGTTCTGAAAATCCACAGATACAGTAATGCTCTGGTACACTTCCATCAGGACGACATGGCTTGAGCCCAAAAAACAGATTTTGAGCGAAGCGAAAAATCTATTTTTGGGTGAGATGGCCATGTCGTCCTGATGGACCCGCCCTTCTCTTTCTAAAAAAGGGCTGTAGGACCCCTCCCTACATACAGTATCTGTAGCACCTCGTGTACGCTAGAAGGAATACAGATGGCGCCAGGCACGCTTACGAAACGGGAGATAGGGAGCCTTGGGAGCGGCTCCCCCTTTTTCTTTCCCGATTTCGTTTCTTGCCAATTGACCCCTGCGATACGTAATCTCTGTTCGGGGTGTAGATTGCCATGTGGCGAGTCAAGAGTACGTCCTCTGATATGTCGCGATATCCCTTTCACGAGGGATACTCGCTCCAGGAGTTAGAATTCTGG
>NC_090726.1:13599927-13613244 GCF_036898095.1 Palaemon carinicauda | reverse complement strand
TTAAGATTAAAATTAAAATTAAAATTAAGATTAAAATTAAAATTAAATTCAGAATTGAAATTGAAATTTAAAGTTAAAATTAAAATTAAAATTAAAACTAAAATTAAAAATTAAAATTATAATCATAATTATAATTATAATTATAAATATAATTAAAATTATAAATATAATTAGAATTAGAATTAGAATTTAAAATTAAAGTTAAAATTCAAATTAAAATTATTGTGGCCTCTACTAGAATTTTGCATTTTTTCGACGATACCGTATATTGTTTTATGATTTGCAGAAAACGACTGGATTACCTATAAACGTTACGAGGCCTCGTAAGCACCTAGTAACTTGTATCCGGGTTTCGGTAATATGGTCAGTACCCGATTTTATGACATTAACAAAACCACAGTCGATGTTTTAAGGTAAATAATAATATCTCGGTTTAACTCTAAAAAATTAAATAAAAATACTTATAGGCCCTTTAGGAACAAACTTTTTAGCAACCCACCTCTATTTTATATATATATATATATATATATATATATATATATATATATATATATATATATATATATAAATACTTATATATTTATATATAAATATATATATATATATATATATATATATATATATATATATATATATATATTTATATATATATATATATACATATATATATATATATATATATATATATATATATATATATATATATATATATATATATATAAATACTTATATATTTATATATATAAATATATATATATATATATATATATATATATATATATATATATATATATATATAGTACGACTCTTCCCTGTAGGGGGCAGGAAGCACTAACATAGTTCATGCTTAGATGAAATTATGTATGACGGTATCATCATAGGTCTCTAGGTCTAGACGGACCAGGAAAATACTTTCTTGAGAGTACGACACTGATTGAGAATCCGCAGATACAGTAATGCTCTGGTAAACTTCCATCAGGACGACATGGCCTGAGCCTAAAAAATGGATTTTGAGCGAAGCGAAAAATCTATTTTTGGGTGAGGTAGCCACGTCGTCCTGATTGGCCCGCCCTTCCTTTTATTGTAAAAGGGCTTATTGACCCCTCCCTATAATACAGTATCTGTAGCACCTCGTATATCGCTACAAGGAATAAAGAGGGTGCTACCGCCTTCATCAGATACACACTGGAAACGGAATAGGAGAGATTCCTTATGAGTGGCTCTCTTTTCATTCTCGTTTCAGATTCTTGTCACGGTAACCCCTCGAAGCGTTAATACTGTTCGAGGTGAAAATAGCTATGTGACGTGTCAAGAATATGTCCTCTGATATTATGCGATATCCCTCTGAGATTATTTAGGGATATTCGCTCCAGGAGTTATAATTCTTGATACCTTAAGGTAAAATTCTCTGGGAATAGCACTGTAGTCAAATATACCCTAGGAAGCTACCCTTTAGGAACTTCCATCAGGACGACCTGGCTACCTCACCCAAAAATAGATTTTTCGCTTCGCTCAAAATCGGTTTGTATATATATATATATATATATATATATATATATATATATATATATATATATATATATATATATATATATATATATATATATATATATATATATGTATGTATGTACGTATGTATATATACATATATATATATATATATATGTATATATATAATGTCTATATATACATATGTATATATATATATATATATATATATATATATATATATATATATATATGTATATATATATATATATATATATATATATATATATATATATATATATATATATATATTGTTCGTCAAATTATATGTAGACAAAATAAATTAGCTTATTCAAACAACGTCACCGAAAGTCCTGTGACCAAAACATTTTGATTTTCCTCCCATTACAATAAAAACTAATGAAGCGGGAAGAATATCAGCTGCAGCAGCAATAGGAAAATACTTGTTTTAGTTATGCCACCAAACTTCATTTATGGAGTAAGCAGACAAAGAAAGGAGAAATAATTACCTTTAAGCGAAAATGACAGTGTTGTTGTCGGGACTTGGTTACGGAAATATATCTCTCATTATATATCAACTAAATTTAGCTTACAGTAACATTTCCAAAATTAAGATTATTTTCTTATGAATGTGTTCAATCATATGGACTACAAATATATAATATCAATCTAAACTTGCACAAAATAGATATGTTAATCAACGCTAGTGATACGTGCCTCTCATGCCTTAATGATTTTCATTGCAAATTATGATTAATTTAAGTCAATTAAATAAAGAAGCTATATTATATGCCACTTTTTTCTTCTTACTCATATATATCCATATAGCAACGCAATATACATGACTAGATAACATTATGAGTTGGCTGATGTGGTCGATACTAAGGCTCTCGAAAGTAAAATGATAAAATGAGGATTAAATGTTTTATATATCCCTAATCTCTCTGAAGAAAGTAAATGGAAGCAGTAAACTATTCCATAAAGTGTTACGAAGAGTTTGTACAAACCCTTTATGAGAGGTCTACACTGGGACCATTCTTGTTTCTCTATTCTGCCTCTGGTCATAAAGCAAAGGAGGCATAATTGGCTGAAGGTTCTCTGTTGGATTGGCTGAGATTTTAAGTAAGAACGTTTTACGGTGAAATGGAACCTGGGGGAGGAATTGTATAAACTCAACTTTTCGATTGATTACCTTATATATATATATATATATATATATATATATATATATATATATATATATATATATATATATATATATATATATATATATATATATATATATATATATAAAGCATGTATTAGTCCACTGTAGAAGAAACGCCTAAGACATGTCCTTCCACTAGCGTCTGTTTATGTTCTTTCTGTGGTAGACCATGCCCACAAACTTACTTAGTTCGTCAACGCATCGTTTTCTCTTCCTTACTTTGCTTCTTTTTCAAAGTCTAGAGACATTGTTATTCCTAATGTGAATCTATTGTCTATCATTCTCATATACTCTGTCAATGTGCATTTCTTTTTCTTACATGATGTTGAACTAGCATTTGCTTTACTTTGCTCTCGTATTCATGTTGCTCTTTTGTTTTTGTCTTAGTGGTATTTGCATCATTATTTTCCCATGGCTCTTTGAGTTTTACCTAGTTCATATGCCTAAGGGTTATGTAATGATCCAAGTTTCTGATGCATAAGTTAATACTAGTAGGACCATCTCATGGAATACTTTTGTTCTTGGAAAAAAAGGGACGTTTTACTTTTCCTAATCTCATTTTGTTCACAAAATTTCATCAATCTCAAGCTTATCCTTCTCTTAATTTCAGTTTTTTGTCCTGGGGAAACACTGACTGTCTGTCCTAAACACGTATATACATTATCAATCTCTAAAAGTTCGTCCAAAAGAAATATAATTTATAATTTTGGAATATATCACAACTATTGTTAAGCCAGATTAGTAAGAGTAATTAACCTGATAGTTTATAATACTATTTAGCCATGAATTTTTTTTCCATAAAGAACCTGATAATTCGAAATGCATTAAGTGAAATGGATTTCAGTAAATCATTTTTGGATATTATTATACTACTATTACGAAATTTCTCTATGAAAAATAGTAACGTTAGCCTGGCCCTTTCACTGATGTCTCTTGCAAAAGTTAATACACATTAATGCATTCAGTCGTTTTAGATTTGATACCGGTAGGAAACGCTTTGTAATAAAAATTTCTCAGTTGTGGAAATATATAAGAAGGAGCAATTGGCCTTTATTGATAAACCAGAAGAGATTACACTCGTTTTCACAATGTAAAAGCTATTTTAAGAAATGTCATTGATGTAACCAAATAGATGAAAATTCACGGATTAACGGAAATAGTAAGACAAACGCTAAAAAAAAAAATAGATTTTCCCTTGAATTTGAAACAATGGAACTCGAAATTAATATTCTTACCATATTTCCAGCATAGCCAATCTGTTTTAATGAAAATTCATAAACGTTGCTAATATGATCTAACTCACCATAACCATGCCATTTATTTTCCAATATATTGCCGTAACGCTTCATGAAATTTAACCATATGAACTAAAATAGGGTAAAGAGAAACAAGGATAGATTTTTAGGATTATCTTGCCTAATAATTTCGTGAGTTTGGTATTGAATACAAGTTATAATAATAATAATAATAATAATAATAATAATAATAATAATAATAATAATGATAATAATAATAATAATAATAATAATAATAATAATAATAATAATAGGAAAATATTTACACCAAAAAGTCAGTTATAATATTTGTATCTCTGGTCAATATATATATATATTTTTTTTATTATCCTTTTTTTCTTGATCATGAAATTTTAAATGATGAATACTACAAATATCTAATCTGCAAATTTTGGTTCACGTCATTTTTTTAATAAATTCATTGATAATATATGTAATAACAATATTGATAAAATATCAATGAAAATAATAATTTTCAAATATACTTTACCACTGCGACTACGACACATGCTATCGCTGGAATATGAGCTGAAGTAAAGTCTTGAACAAAAAGCATTCTGGTATGATAACTATAAAAAACATATTTCTTAACTACAATCTTTCTAAAAGTAAGATTTATAATACTACCTTCAAGAAATTATCATATTAATAACCAAGTACGAAAAAGGAGAGAAAAGTGTATTACTTTAATAATATTATAAACCTTTATAAGAAAATTATTTTATATCTTGGAAAGAAAATATAAAACTGTTATAAACAAGTAAGAAATTTCTTATTCCTGAGACAAGTTATACCGGCATATGTTGAGCACATAGTTGACATGCCAACCTTAGTTGCAAGTTATTGTGATGTTTTCCTATCTTTTATGGTTACACTTCCACGAATTTCCTTCCAATCTACATTTTTTTTTTCAACTTTAGTCATACTTTGTGTGCACAAGAGATATAGCGTGTCCGTAGTTATGCATGTTTGCCCCCTATTATCTCATAAGCAGTAGCAAATTGACGAGATGTTTCCGGAAGAATACGGTACAATTCTTTCCAGAAAATATGCATATCACCCTGCAGGAAATAATAATAATAATAATAATAATAATAATAATAATAATAATAATAATAATAATAATAATAATAATAATAATAATAATAATAAAGATTTGTCTACTAGGTAAGCGTGACCATGAAAAAAAGTACTTTTCTAAATAATAAAAAAATAACTTACAAAGTCACCCTCGATAACAGAAAAGAAGGAAAAGAATTTGGCTACTATGTAAGCGTGAAAAAAAAGTAAATAAAAATTATAAAAAAATTACGAAAGGAATAAATTACGAAAAGAGTATTGTAAACATTTTTGTTTGGGTTTTGTGGCATTTTTTATTTTTAATCGTGAGAAAAATTAACTTGAGTTAATGGAGCTCGGTACAAGAATTAGCTTTTAGGATTTTATAAAAAAAAATATATATATATAAAAAAGCCACAAGGATTAAACGATAAATTGCCATGAGAACTTAAAGAAAAAGAAACAACCAGTTTATCACTTCCTCTAGATTGTATTTAGAGAGAGAGAGAGAGAGAGAGAGAGAGAGAGAGAGAGAGAGAGAGAGAGAGAGAGAGAGAGAGATAGAGAGAGAGAGAGAGAACTATGAAATTTAACGAAAGAAGACCTTTTTGTTTGAAAACAAAGAAACAAATTTATACTTGAATGCTAGAAGAAATTTTTTAATGGGAGTAAATGTTTTAATAGTAAGCTATTATCTTGTCTTCTCAATACGTGATCTGATAACCCCCTACAAATAGGATATATCAGATTAACATATACAGTACGTGGTATATTGAGGGCTCTGTGCCGTTAACCAGCTAGCAAAAGTATTATTATTATTATTATTATTATTATTATTATTATTATTATCATTATTATTATTATTATTATTATTATTATTATTATTATTATTATTATTATTATTATTATTATTGTTGTGGTTGTTGTTGTTGTTGTTATTAGGTAAGCTAAAACCCTAATTGAAAAAGCTCAAAAAAAGCCTAGCGAGGAAAGGGAACAAAATAATATACTACAAAAGAATTACTAAACATTATATATCATATTTCATAAATAACAACAACATTAAGGGTACCCTCCTCCAAGAGAAGACCAGTGTGCTGTCCTGTATATATATATATATATATATATATATATATATATATATATATATATATATATATATATATATATATATGTGTGTGTGTGTGTGTGTGTGTGTGTGTGTGTGTGTGTAATTACTGCAGTACAGTTTTAGTTTTAGAGATATGTTTTCTACCTACACTCCGTATCCATTAGCCCCGCGGATAATGCAACCTATTTACAGTTGGACGAGCACGGGTTGATTTTTTATTTACCCTAAGTTAGTTAAATGCTGCATCACTCGGACACTTACCCACATTGGCTAATTACTCCTTTTAAGGCCGAGCGTTGGAATAGTTATCTTGATGCGAGTTAAGCATTATACTACTGCCTTCCTATTCCAAAACAATGAATATTTCCGTATTGTTTACATATGGCCAAGCTTTTGTCGATACTGCCATTACTTTTCCTATGTGGAGCTTTTGAAGTCAATATCACTTCGAAGTTTTATTGGTACGCGTTTTTTAGTCTTTTTGAATACTATCTAGTTGCTCTTGTGCATACACAATATTTTATTATAAAATTCTAATATTTATGTTAATGATTTTTTTTTTTTTAGTTCACTTTTACGGTTGCACTTCCCTTTAATTTTATTCAGTTATATTTTTCCAAACTTATGTCATATTGTGTATACATTAGAGTAAGACTAATTAAAAACGATATCTGAGTACAAAACTAATAAAAACCAACACAATGAAGGTAACAATATAGATCTTAATTGATACTTGCATTATGATTACATTTGCCAGTAGAGTGATTAACAATCACTGACAAATTTCCATTTTTTGTGCCACCGGTTCAGCGATTAACGTACTTTCCAAGATACACACGTCCGTGATTAACGCATTAAGCCTAAATTTTCAATAAACGAGCCATCCACACTTTAACACCCTCTTACACCTGGTTTCCATTAATCACTCGATTTCCGAGAGAGGTGCTAAATGAGATTTTAGGCTTATAGGATTCACTTCCAAAGCCAATTCTAATTACTATTTTTGTAGTTGTAAATGGAAAACAATAAAGCCAAAAATATCTATAATCATAGCATATAATTACATGAAAAATATAATCATTATAAAGAGAAATAACTATAAAAATCAAGTGTGATAAAAAGATAATCACTTATAAATCACGATAAAAGAATTTATTTCTATCACAGGAAATATGAACTTGATATCATAATCATTCTCTTCAATTATCAACAGCAAGGTAAAGGTAACTGAAGAAGCCATCAGCCGCCCAGTTTAATCACGTCATTTGGGATGATAACCTTAAACCCTTTCTACTCATCACAATAAGATTAACTCTCGAGAGGCTTGTACCTAATAGGTACGTAATTAACTTTCTATATTAGCGGAGATAAATTGGGATTTAACGGACTACACAGCAATTGTACATATATCCTTTGAAATTGAACCCTGCTCTTTCTCTGTACATATCAGTATAAAATAGTGTATAAATAAATGAATATATATATATATATATATATATATATATATATATATATATATATATATATATATATATATATATATATATATATATACATATATACTATATTATCTATTTATTAAAAGATTCTTTAAATTAGTATAAGTCAAGTATGTACCAAATATTTTCATTTTATTTTCTCCATTGTCTCCAATACAACTTAAGGCTTTTAACGATAAAAAATGACCTATTTTATATGCCTTATGTTATAAAATCCCCGCTTATTTACGAACTATTACATATGCATAAATCCCTCCTATGTAATCTCGGATATACCTTGATATTTTTTCTCTTTCATTATATGTAAATCTATATGCAATCACGGCATTAGCATTTTACTACAGCATTGAATATATAATTAATCCGCCTAAATCACTGATATTAATGCGATACCCCATTTGATTACCAAATAGATGTATTTGTTACTGAGATCAAAATTCAATTTGAATAATGTTCCAGCCATATGATGCTCTGATGCTAAGACATAATCTGCTTTTGCTTCATCCAAATCTTATATTTTATAACCTTGATTTAGATATTATTATTATTATTATTATTATTATTATTATTATTATTATTATTATTATTATTATTATTATTATTATTATTATTATTATTATCATTATTATTATTATTATTATTATTATTATTATTATTATTATTATTATTTCTATAATATTTTTACCATACCATGATACATACACTATGGACATCTGCCTATACACACAGATATATATATATATATATATATATATATATATATATATATATATATATATATATATATACATATATATATATATATATATATATATATATATATATATATATATATATATATATATATATATATATATAGTCATACTTCCAAATAGTTAGAAGTATCGACTTTACTAATTTTTGAGGAAAACTCGCTAAAAGAGGTATTACATAAGACAGCTCCATCTTCTAAGAGCAGATTTCTAAAATATGTTTCAAGTCTGTAATGCAGGTGTATTTCATAAACTCACTAAAGTAATGCTCTCTCTCTCTCTCTCTCTCTCTCTCTCTCTCTCTCTCTCTCTCTCTCTCTCTCTGATAATAGAAAAACTTATTTAAACTTGCCATTGCATGTTTCATACTGTTAAAGTTTTTATACCATTGTTTTTCTCAACCATTTAAAAATAAGTTTGAATAATCTCACAGAGGTCCAGCTTGTCTTTCCGTTAAGACTCTTTATCAGCTAACCACTTTGGTGAATTTATGAAAACTGGAGGCGACCTTCCCGCTCACCGCTGCAATGTCCTCTTTTACAATGGTGACCAACGAACCAAACTCTTCTATACATGCCGCTTCAATTAAACTACCACCCTTCCCAAGTAGAGATATTTTTACCTGGTTTCAGCACATTTAAGTTAAATTTTGCGTGAGGAGTGTGGCTCACTCAAGCAGCAAATCATTTTATGTCCTTATGGCGATCCTTAAGGACACTTTCCCAGAAATCTCTGAGTGCTTTTGTAGCTAAAGTTACGCCCCAATAGGATATGAGGTCGTCAAAATTTACCTCCTAGAGCAGTAGTCACCATCATCAGTCGCCCATATAACCAAACTTTTTCAGCTCTCAACAACTGTTGGAGGACCAAAAGGCTTCACTTGTCCTAGGAAAATGACCAGTATTGCTCGCCTGCAACCTGATAAAAACACCTCTCCTTAGGAAATGAGCCTACTTTATCCCTTTTTTGTACGACCCCTACACAAACCTATACGAGCCACCATTACCTACTTCAATACCTTTACCAAAAATGACCTGATGACCAAAATCGACACCCTTATGGGCATCCGCTTCACCACCTTCAAGACTTCCATGGTTGTCTCAACTCTTGACAAAGAGGACAACATTTCAACACCGACCGAAGCTATCGTGAATGCAATAAGACACAGACGCCCGCCACATTACATAAACCGGAGTGGTGACAAAGCCGCCTAATATCCATAAATTCCACGCCTCGCTCTTGCCCTCAACCATCATCTTCTTCAGAAACTTACTCTACCCATCAGTCAGAAGTACGCTACTACCACTGCAGATTCGGGGCTGTTATGAAATGTGCGGATGGTTATCAGTGGCTTAAAGTCTTGTAAGTAGACCATCAATTTTGGTAGACACTGTTGCTTGCAGTTTCCATCTACTATTGTCAGTCTCCAGATAACAAAGTAGTTTTTGTAAGCCTATTTATATCCACCTGGTAGCTGCCAAAAGATCTGAAATCACCACCTATGAAAATCTCGCACCATATTTTGGGTGTTCCAAATACTATTGGATGTTTCTCGTTGCCGACGTAACATTACCAATAATCGGTGTGGATTTCCTCACCTATTTCCACATCCCAGTGGTACATCAACATTTAATCAACGCAGATTCATACTCATTGACACCTCTTCTTCTCGCTCTCTCCGGCCTTGCACTCTACATCAGCGCACCCACAGATGCCTATGACCACATCCTCACGTCAAGCCTGGAAGTCTTCTGACGAGAACTTCGTCAAAAGCAACAGTTCATATCAAGACAATAGGGCCCACAATATTTTCCAAATTTAAGCGTCTGGTCTGATATCATTTTGCAGCAGCTAAACAAACGTTCATTTAAATGAAAGAAATTGGCCTTTGTCAAAAGACCTAAAGCCCATTATTCTCACCCCTACACATTATCATAAATAAGGGTGTTTCCCTCCAGACTCGTGGGGATTACAGGGACCTTAAAGGCAGAGAGAACCGGATCAATACCCCATCCCCATCATCGCTGACGTTACCTCTTAATTACACGAAGCGAAAATGTTCTCCACTCCCAGTCTCTTGAAGAGCTATTATCAGGTACCCATGATCCCAGAAGACATCATCAAGACGACTATCGCTACCTTCTTCATTGTTTATACGTTCATTAACTTCGTAATGCTTGGGCCTCATTAAAGCGCCTCATGGATGGCATCTCACTCATCCATCACCTACGCATCGTTTTCGACTGCCTAATACAAAATGGTCCTGTAATCCGGTACGGCAATTGTACCTTTGGCACTAACGAAGTATCATTCTTATGGCTCCTCATCATTCCTGGAGGTGTCCACTCTCTCCCTGAGATGTTATCATCAGTTCAAAGCTTATCCCCGGCCCCGTTCGTTAAAGTGCTGATAGAATCTTTGGGAATGATAAACTATTATCACCGGTTCTTGTCAGGCATCACTGCCATTCTTGCCCTTGTCTAAGCTTCCCTCGAGGGGAAGCCTAAAGACCGTAAGTGGGGTCCCCCTCAGAAACCGGCTTGCATCAATGCAAAAAAGCCCTATCAATCACTGCTACTCTCAGTACTCTCAATTTCCCGTGCCACATGCTCTCCACCGACGCCAGTAATGCTGCTATTGGTGCAATCTTAAGCAGATGCTCAACGACTTATTCCGCCCTTTGGCCTTCTTCAGTAGAAAACTGTTCAAGTCAGAATTCAACTACTCTACCTTCCACCGCTAATTGCTGGCAGTGTATTTGACTATCACCTTCGCCACTTCATAGAGACTACAACTAGTGCACGCCACCACTTAAGTCTGGCTCCTAGTCAGCCCGTCAACGCCTACATCTCTCTGCCGTGCGTGAATACAGCTGCACCCTTCAACACATCCCTGGGAAAATTAATCCTGTTGCCGATACACTGTAAAGAAATACATTGGCTTCCATTCACTTTGGAATTTCATTTAAAAAAGTTGACAGAATCCAAACGAGACGATCTAGTTTACCAATGCTGCTGGTGGGATATTTTACTCTGATTGCACACAACAAACCAACCTAGTATGGGTGGCCCTGACTGGTACAGATTTGCTGATCATAGCTATACACAAATCTTTCCACAATGTTAGGGTATCCCTGCTCAGGAAGGAATATACTAAATATAAACACACACACACACACACACACACACTCATATATATACACACATATATATATATATATATATATATATATATATATATATATATGTATATATATATATATATATATATATATATATATATATATATATATATATATATATATATATATATATATATTAAACAATATTACTTAAGAAAATCCACTTATCAAAGACCTATCAATACTCCAAATTTAATACAACGGAATTTGAAATATCTGATGAAAGATCTTTATAATACATAGGAAATTCTCAAAGCGTCTTTGGACCAGAGAATATGCGGAATATCGGAAACCTGTCGATGTACTCTGAAAAAAAAAAACACGTTCTGCAAGACATGCCAAGCATGAAGTGGATAGTATTTCTTGCTCCTGGAAACTGGCCAGGAAAGTAAAGCACAATATTTGAGATAATATTTTTCTTTCACGTCTCCAGATACTGAGTTTTATAATCTTATTTTTCCCATAACTATTTCTTTATTAGGAATATTTCAAGAATGTCTATTTTCAATATCTCTACATATTTGTCTCTGTTGCTTCTTTTCTTACATTTTCATATATTCTTGCAATACCATATAAATTTGTTATAGTAATTTATTCTTCAAACTCACTAACAGGGAACTGTATCCACCTACTTTGACAACAATATAAAGGCAATTTTATCACAGAACAAATACTAATAGCTGCATAAAGCCAGACACTTGTACCTAACTTTGAGAGAACATTCCGTCTAGAGTTGCAAAAGATCATCCGTAGGTCGTTTAATTGAGAGCTTACTATCTACCTATCTAGGTGCCATGTAATCGACGTGTGCTGTCAATTGCTTCCGCCTGGTCATGTGTGTAGCTATCTGTATAAATTGTCAAGCTGTTACATTCTCATTTACATCCTCCAGTAAGCTGTCTAAAAGGTTTTTCCCCTGTCGGCGTCTTGCTCTTCTCCCTCTGTCTTCCCCGTCAGGGCACACTCGGGGACACTATTCTCTTATTTCTCTTCCTCTTCTTTTGTTGAAGTTTTTATAGTTAATATAGAAAATATTTATCTTGGTGGTGGTGTTGTTCTTGAATTATTTTATTTTTCATTGTTTAATTTCCTCACTGGGCTACTTTTCCTTGTTGGAACCCTTGGGCTTATAGCATCTTGCTTTTCCAACTAGGGATGTTCCAGACAATCCATCTGCTTCCTACGCATCACTTTTAAAAGTGATCTCTCTCGAGTCACTCACTCACTCAAGAACGAGTCACTCATGAGGTATTAGGAGCTTGCAACAATTAATAATTTCAAATGTCTTTTCCATCTTAAAATTAGCTGCCAGAATATTAATTATTTTACCTTTGTTCTGTATGATTGTGTTGGTAACAAAGACATAATCTTTCCCTAAATAATTCAGTATTCTTATACAGAACAAGTTACAGATATTTCTATGCGTAGTACTGATAGATATCATGAAATTCAAGCAATGATAAGGTTTTATACATATCATTTAAAGATAATAGAGGAATATTATTTTCACCAGGCTGAACTTTCAGAATGCACCAAAGGATGTTATTCATCATTACCTCAATATTGCTTAAGTTGACTTCGGATAGTCCCCCCCCCCCTCCTTTTCCGAGATTAAGATATTTTGAGTAATGATATGGGTGACTACTGAGTGTTAAAGTTTTTATAAAGTTCCTTGCGGCAATAGAAGTGGAATATAATAAAAAA
>NC_090726.1:13592427-13597427 GCF_036898095.1 Palaemon carinicauda | reverse complement strand
CTGCATATCTGAAAAAAGTTAAATTTACATTGATCTAAAAAGGGTGTGATTGGTTTAGATGAATTCCAGTTATTTGTTTTGTTTACGAAGGCCAATTCTCGATATTTTTTTTTTCTAATACGGACTGAAACTTTATAAAACCCAAGATGATTCACTCCAGAATATGCCATACCAAAACTTTCCTAGATGAAAAAAAAAAAAAAAACCCCTAACCATTCCACTTCATCATGTGAGTTTTTATTTTTATTTATTTATTTTTTTTTTACGTTAGGTTTTATAACTGCCCCTGCAATAGGACTTAAAAATCCTTTCCAGATGCAGACCGCAAACCTTTCTTATGAGCGTTTCTACCCAACCCTAAAAGATGATAAATTAATAAAGAACTCATCTCGGTAGAATAGATAAGATGAAAAAAAGGAGTATATTTCCACAAGGGAGGAAAAATAAATCCCGAGATAAATGGATGGGGCTCCGTTTACTTAGTAACTTTTTAACAGGATTTTCCCATAGGGTAATGGGATTATGAGAAGGAACTAAAAGGGGTGAAAAGTTTGAAAGAAAACTGAACTTCCTTTTTATGAGGGATTTAACTTCTCTAATAGCCTTTTAAGGATCTGGTTCGACTTCCAGGCAAAACTGCTTTACATTACTCTGGGTCTCTTTCTTTACTTACAGGATCTCTTTATTTCCTTTCAGTTCACTGTTTTCTATCCCTCCATTAGTTCGTTATCTTAATTACGACGGCCACTTTGCATCCCCTTATCTTCTAAATCTTGATTAATTAGTAGCATCTTCTACATATCTGATAGTGTTTGGTGCTGTATTTTCATGAACTAATTTGCCCATAATTATTCACATAAAGCACTGTTCCTTAGAAAATGTTACATATCCCTCCATCAAATTTCATCTTATATCAGAAATCCTTTTTTATAATTGTAATAATTACGCTCAGTATCAGAACACTGGCCAGTACGATTGTAATTTGGATTATATATCGTTCTATCCAAGACTATAATGGGCCTTTGTATTCGAAGCTAAAATCGCTGAAACTTTTTTTGTAATTAGAAACAGAAACTCATTGCATATCCCAACAACAACAATTTATCTTTAATCAAAAGTGATTCATAAAAATACCTTTATGGAAAAGATTCAAATATATATCAACCCTTCTTCCAAATACAGGCATGGATTAAATGAAGACAAAAATACATTCTTGTATTTTGATAATTGAATATATATATATACATATATATATATATATATATATATATATATATATATATATATATATATATGTATATATATATATATATATATATATATATATATATATATATATAGATATATATACATATATATATATATGTATATATATATATATATATATATTTACATATATATATATATATGTACATATATACGTATATATATGTATATATATATACATATTTATATATATATATATATATATATATATATATATATATGTATATATATACATATATATATATATATATATATATATATATATATATATATATATATATATATATATATGTGTGTGTGTGTGTGTATATTTATATATATGTGTGTATATATATATATATAATATATATATAAATATATATATATATGTATATATATATATATATATATATATATATATATATATATATATATATATAAATATATATACATATATATAAATACATATAAATATATATATATATATATATATATATATATATATATATATGCATATATATATAAATATATATATAAGTATATATATATATATATATATATATATATATATATATATATATATATATATATTTATATAAATATATATATATATATATATATATATATATATATATATATATATATTTATATATATACATACATATATATATATATATATATATATATATATATATATATATATATATATAAATATATATATTGAATCGAATGAGGAATCATACATAGTAGATGATAGATTTAAATAGAGAAAGCTCCTTTTCTATCCCTAAGTGCTTATATCATTATTATTCTTTCTATAGTTCTTTGAAATATTTAGTTCTACTTATATTCAGTTTTGGTCCTATAATTTTGCTTCTTCTATTTAAATCTTCTATCATATTTTATAATTCCTCCCAAAATTCGCTTAATAAAACTGTTATCTGCAAATACTGAGTTATTAAGGAATTCTTTATTGTTGTCAATTCTTACAATTTCAAAATCTAGAATCTTTAAAACTCCATCGAAGCAAATTTTGAATAATTTAGGAGAGATGAAGTCCCCCTGTCTAACTCTTTCTTCAATCTGCATTTTCTTACTATCTTTGCTATACTTCTTCTATAGATGTCTTAATGTGCTTTGAAATAAGATTCGACTATTCCTTGTCTTAGAAGGGTTTTCATTACTGAGGAAGTTTTAACAGAATCAAAGCCTTTCTCATATTCTATAAATACCATGCATAGTGGTTTTGCCATACTCTGTTGATTTTTCATTGGCTGGTTAGTTACAAGGATAAGGTCAGTTGTTGAATACCTGCTTCTAAAAAGTATACATTCTCTTTTTTTATTAAAATCTATACATATTCATATATAAAGGTAAAGTATTGAGTATCTATAGCTAATTGGAATGTATATGATATCTAACAGCAATATTGATCTTTAAGATAAAAGGCTTATTTACTTATTAAAAAAAAATATTCATGGAAAATAAGTGTTAAAAACATTCATCAACAGTTTGATATTGTTATTCTCTTACTTTGATTTATGTTTTCAAAGTTTAATAAATTAATTCTCATGACCGACCTACGTATATGTATTCAAAACTTTCATCGATAACATTAGCTTGTGTACTCTAATAACATTCTGTGGTGTAAAAGTCTTTCCTGAAATAGACCTCTATAGCAAAACAAGTACATGGAAGAAATACCTTATTTTTATATTACGTATTGTATGGATGGTGAAACAATCTATACTGTAATATTAATCAGTGAGGCATGAAATTATGTGCTAGGACTATTATTAAAGATTTATAATAGAATATTCATGAGATTTCCCAAGAATAATAGCCAGGCATTCCTTTCTATGAGAGAGCAATATTACCTAGATTTTACACCGAATGCTCATATGGATAATGTATTTGCTTAATGGTGGCACGATAACATTATATGTTTTCATGTAGATAATTTGTTTTCGTAGTTATATGCCATGATATATATATATATATATATATATATATATATATATATATATATATATATATATATATATATATACATTGTGTGTGTGTTATTTTGGTAACTGGGTGAAGTTGGATTAAGATGGAAGGTAAAAATTTTTTTTATGAGTTTGGGTGATATGAAGTACTGTTCAGTCTTTAAAGACAACAGCCACTCTTACGTCTCAGAGGCGCCAACTAGAAAAAAACTCTATTTTTTTTTTCTTTTAGCTGATGGGAAAGATGGGTGAAAGAAGTGAGGATGGTTAGCGAAGTAACCATAGTAAAGTGTGGTTTAAGCATAATTTTATATGATACATATAAACTTTTCTTGCTTGGAATGGCTTGCATATAAGCCCATGCTCTGTCGAAATAAAGTTAGTCGAATTCACCTTGCCTCTCAGTTATCACTTAACTTCTCGCTTGCACATTGGTGATACCCGGAGTAACTAAATCACCCAGCCTTCTGATTACAGCAATAACTGCGTTGAGCAGTACCATCGACCGTAGCTTTTATGTGAGCACATCTTAGCGTCTCCACTTTTGTGTGTTCTTTTTTTCTTCTTCATGTATTCAATGACTTCTCCAACTACTGTACTAAGTCTCCTTGGTCGTAAAATTTAAATCATACCATAAAGTAAAAGAGGTACACTTTATTTCAGTTGATTAATCTTGTATCGGAACTTCAGCAAATGTTATCAATATTCAACGGGCTGCCACGATTAACTTTTCATGGTTTATATATGACACGCACGCACACACACACACACACACACATATATATATATATATATATATATATATATATATATATATATATATATATATATATATATATATATATATATATATATATATATAGTTGTAGATATAGATATAGATATAGATATAGATATAGATATAGATATGAATTTTATTCAAGTAAGAAGCTAGCTATTTTTTTTCGAATGTAGTTGTTGATTATGAATTTTCATTCAATTAGGCTGTATAGACAGATATACATTAATTGGCAAATAGTTATATTAGTGCACAGCATTTGTATATAAACACGATTCTAAAGTCATGTCAACAGAGTTAGTCTCTCCTATTTTAGCATATACTTTTTCTGTGTTGAAATAATCAGTCCCATTAGTTTGTTTAATTTTGTTTCAATAATGAAGTAACACCTGCTCCTGTCAAACAAGTGATTAAAAAGAATATATCACTCCTATCTGCTTATAAACTTCAGTGATTGAAAACCTGATTGAGCAATTAAGAGTGTATTTTAGATATTGAACTGCAATCCAATGCCTAAATAGTTTGAGTACATTTACTTCCAGTAAAATACTGGCGAAGGAATACGATTGTCAATGTACACTTCTTTTTATTTTTCATGACACTCGCTCAAAAATCAGTAGCTAACATATTCCACAAATCCCACATAGATATATACGCACACATGAATACACATAAACATATATGTATATGCATATTATATATATATATATATATATATATATATATATATATATATATATATATAAATATATGTATGTATATATACATATATATATATATATATATATATATATATGTGTGTGTGTGTGTGTATGTATATATATACACACACACACACATATATATATATATATATATATATATATATATATATATATATATATATATATATACATATATATAGAAAATATATATATATATATATATATATATATATATATAAAATATATATATATATATATATATATATATATATATATATATAT
>NC_090726.1:13554325-13556825 GCF_036898095.1 Palaemon carinicauda | reverse complement strand
TAATTTCTCAAAGGGCTCATGTGGAACTAATATAGGCTGTAAAGGGGCTTTAGGGATTACTTGGTTAGGTTTTCCCAGCTATTTGGCATACATGAAATGACTTTATGAAATATCCTACGTCTTTCTTCAAATTAGGCCAATGAAACTTATCAAGTATTCTATAGTAAGTTTTGTATGGTCCCAAATGACCACCTGGTCCATCATGTGCAATTTCCATTATATGAGTGCGTACTGAAGAAGGAACAACAATTTGGTATTTCTCACTCCAGGTATCAAGATTTGAACAGTTAGATGAACGGTAAAAACGCATTAGGATACCCATTATTATGATAAAAAGAAAGGGATTTGTTCAACGATTTTATATCAACAGCCTTATCATGCAAAAAAGATAAAGATTGATCTAACCTCTGGCAGCTATTAGTTTATCGCTAGACATTACCTTAGCTAAGAAATCACTATCTACTTCAAAGTCATTTACCTTTTCTCCTGTTTGGGACAGAGTGACTATATGTGTTCGGGGCTTGTTTAAGATCTACTTTCTCATCATCCATCAAGGTTTGTCCAAAAATTCTCTATTATCCATGGGGATATCAGTGACAATTAAATTTGGTACAATTAATTTCCCGGCTAAATCATTACCCAATAGCAATGAAACTCCATTTACTGGCAATTCTGTGTCAATCACCCCTAATTCCACTTTCCCTTTTATAAGTAGATAATCAAAGTAGACATTGGCAAGGGGAATGGATGAGATTCCAGTAAGATCCCTAACAACTACCTTCTCATCAGTTAGATTATGCTCAACATTAGGTAAATCCTTACTATGCAACAAAGTTAAAGCAGCTCCAGTGTCTCGTAATATAGTGACCTTTGACTTCTGTTCTTTCTCCTCCGAGGCTATTATACCTTCAGACTTGAAATCATCAAACACATCTGGTACATTATCTTTCACATGCGAAACTGGCTTACTCTGGGAGGTTGAAAATTTTACGTTGGGTTTCATAAAAACATTACGGTAGTTATCAGATCCTTTACATTTAGGGTCTTTACAATTACGAATAGTATGTCCCTCTTTCTTACAATAAATATATTTAGGATTATCAGAACCTTTGGGATTATCATCCAAAATCTAGGATATTCCTGAAATTGGTTTTACAAAAACCTCAGTTCTTTTATTAGGGATGGACTTATGTATTAAGGAATAAGTGTCAGCCAAGGAAGCACCCTTTAGTAAATCTTTCTCATGTCTATCTTCAATATAGAACATTACATTATTGGGAAGTTTCCTTTAGATTTTTCAAGAACCATTAAATTCACCAGGTCTAAGCTTGTCAGAACTGAATTTTAGGAAAGTTTGAATGTTTGATTTACATAAGTTACGAAAAGCTTGTCTATATCCTTCCTCTGTTATGGAAAATGCATCTGAGATTGCTTTTTTAATCTCTTTATAATCCTTAGTATCACCCAGATGCCTAACAACCTTAGCAGCTTTACCTGACAATTTAGGTTTAAGGAGCCATGCCCACATAACTTCATTGTAAGTCTGTATTTCTATAACTCATGTATGCGACAGGATATACGTGAGTAGATGTTAAAAAAAAAAAAAAAATTCTTTTGCCTGCTGATTGATTTATTCAACTTTTGCATATTTTCATATTATGCATAATCTTTCCTCTGCGATTATCAGCTTCAACTAAAATAATGTAAAATAATTAATAAAACAGTTAGTGTTTATATTTAAGAGGATAGATAGATTTACTGGAAGGTATAATAATGATAAACAAATATACCATTTGCAGGATTTACAATGGGAGAAAAGGAATAAGCTTGACACTTTATTTTTCAAAGAAATTAAATGTGTTATCCTGTCTTACAATAATACCATTTATATACTGCTTATTATTAAGTATTTTCACTTGTATTCATTGTCTTAATGGTGAAAATATATCTGGAGATTGCAGTAATCAAAAGAGAAGCGAAATCTCTCTCTCTCTCTCTCTCTCTCTCTCTCTCTCTCTCTCTCTCTCATTTTCATAATATTTACTTATGAGTAAACATTTTGCTAAATAATGATTAATTCCTAATGCACCATAAGTTTTCCAACTGCCTTCATATTGCATGACATGTTAAAATAGGCCCTTTAACATTAAAATTCCAACATATAACATTCAAAACGATATGGTAATCAACCCCATTGTTAGCTTACATTTGCACTTTTTCTTTTTTATTCGGATAACATATGATTCTGATTCCCGGGAATGCAAATGTAGCAGTTTCTCTTCCACACAAAAATTACGTTGTTTTCCTACCTGCATGATTTACAATGTCATCGGGGTCCTTTTCTGATGCAGCATTGCTGGGGAAATAAGTCGTATATTTCTGCTCTTTGGTCTTGGGGGTAAACAGGTAGTAATTATAGTAAAATGCAAATCTTTGGTTGTTAATCAGTTTATATATAGGTTAAGGCATAATATTTTCGATATTAAATCAACTTTTATAC
>NC_090726.1:13534325-13539325 GCF_036898095.1 Palaemon carinicauda | reverse complement strand
GGCCAGGCTAACGTTAATTTATTTTAAGAGAGGAATTTTGTGGTATTAGTGTACTAATGTCTAGAAGGATTTGCTGAAATCCATTTCACTTATTAACACATTTTGAAATATCGGGTTCTTTATGGAAAATAAATCCATAGCTAAATAATGATAATAATATTATTAGTAATAATAATAATAATAATAATAATAATAATAATAATAATAATAATAATAATAATAATAATAATAATAATAATAATAGAAATAATAATAATGAAAATCATAGTACTAGTAATACTATAGTAATGATAATAATAATAATAATAATAATAATAATAATCACATGAATGAAATAAGATATGTTATTACTACATGAGAAGGTTAAAAAAAAGGAAATTTCATGGGTTAAGTGGTAGACCTGAGGATATAAAAGAAAAATATAAAGTTGGGTGAGAGTCATGACGTATTACATATATTTCAGTTGTGTCAGTGTTATAGCATAAGATAATCTAATAATGGTCCGTTTGGCATTATTTATTTTGGTATTCTACGGCTTTGAGCTGTGTCTCAGAGTTTTTAATAGTTTCCGGAATTGTACGGACCTTGTGGGCTAGGGGTAGGCAGTTGTGGATTGGGGAAACGGAATGTGGGTATACCAAGGGTCCTTTAAATAAGAGGCTGACTCAACAGACAGCGAAAAAGCGTTCACTTTGCTCATGACGTCACACTTCGAACAATCTCCCCGCTAGCACTAACTTAGGCAGGTAATAAATAATACGTTTGAAATATACTTTCCAATATACTACTTCCTAGGGTTTAATATTTCTATAAGGATTTGGGTGAATGGATGGAGTGAAGAAAGCGCTAGGTGATAGAAGGATAGATGTGCGAGACGCAAGAGAACGTGCTAGAAATAGGAATGAATAAAGAGCTATAGTGACGCAGTTCCAGTAGGCCCTGGTTTCCTCCGGTCTCTTTGGTGACCGCGGAGGTTGCAACAGTAATTAATTCAGCGTATGTAACTTCCTCTGTGGTGGATAATGGGGGAAGGTGGACTGTGGCACCCTAGCAGTACCAGCCAAAATCGTCTGAATCCCTCGTCAGGTTGGGAGGAGAGTAGAGAGGAGAGGTGCCTTTGTTTGATGTCAGCTACCCCTAAAATTGGGGGAAGAGCCTTGGTAAATAAAATATTATACAGCAGTTATTTTTTCAAAGGATCTTGGGTATACTTAGTGATTCTTTATTTATCCTTAACTGACCTTCTCTGGTACTAGCTTGGATGAAAGTTACATGTCGACTTTTAAAAACTATATAATTTCTTTTCATATTTGCTGTTTTTTTTTTTTTTTTTTTTTTAAATTTAACTAGAATGTCTTCAATTGTGTCTTTGAAATACTCGGCAATTATATTTTGAAATGTTAGGCTACATTGTTTTATCTATAATCATTATTTAGGTTTTCTGCTCTCAGCAATAATACATAATACTCTCTATACGTAAATCTAGTGCAGAAAATAATTTAGTAAATACAGAGAAGTTACATTTTTACGTGGTACGTACTTAAATACTTATTGATGATTTCCATTCTCCGTTCTTACAGTTAGTAAAAAAAAGAAAAAAAAAAGACAAAAATAAACATGATAAATGTTATGATAAAATTATTTATCAAAATGATTGGTATCTTTATTTCAAAATCATCACGCCCACACTAAATGAAACGATTTAAAATCTGTGTCCAGCGTTAAAAATATTTTTTACTTCTATTTGATTTGAACATGTAATACCTGACACTACCGTAAATCACGATAAAACCGGAGGTGATAATTACAAAGGATTTAGCAGAATGAATTCCACAGGAAATCCAATGCAAAATAGGTTGTAACGTGACATGAATTCTGATATATGGTTCTGGATCAATAGAATTCTGCCCTGTCTGTCCATATTTTTTTTTTCACAACGGGACATGTAATTAACGTAAAAATGAAAACAAGGACATTCCTGTCATATTTGAGTCAGCTACAGGCAAACATTTTCAATATTTTGCTGATCTACTGCTGGTTCGAAATTACATTTCCACTGTTATTTTAGGGATATTTAACTTATCAAGTTAGGAGAGGAGCTTTTCAATTCTATTTACCATATATATATATATATATATATATACATATATATATATATATATATATACATACATATATATATATATATATGCATATATATATATATATATATATGTATACATATATATATATATAGATATAGATATATATATAGATATATATATATATATATATATACATATATATATAGATATATATGTATATATATATATATATATATATAGATAGATATATATATATATATATAGATATATATATATATATATATACATATATATATATATATATGTTTATATATATATATATACTTTATATATATATGTATATATATATATATAGATAGATATATATATATATATATATAGATATATATATATATATATATATCTATATACATATATATATATATATATATGTTTATATATATATATACTTTATATATATATGTATATATATATATATATATATACAGTATGTATATATATATATATATATATATAGATAATATATATATATATATATATCCCTTCACATATGTGCAAATCTTTATTAACTAAATGAAAATAAGTTTCAGCTGCTCATCAAAATAAAAAGCAATTTAAATAATAAAGATCAACTAACATCAATCAAACGAGACCATGTTTTATAGTGATTCGTTATACATGACATTAGGAAAGCTATTACGTGTAGTGTTCAATTTAGATTGCATATGATTTTTTTTTCTTTTTTCTTTTTTAAGTAAGGTTACTAACATTATTTCGGTTATTTACATTTCGTCATTAGATGTAATTACTTATCGTTCAAGTTGAATCTGGTTACGTATCATACTTTGATAATTACGAAAAATTTTCTTTCTGTAACTGTTTGATTATGCTATTTCAAATTCGAGAAGATTAATATATCAATCTCTTCGGTTTTTGAATCCAGAAAGTTTACGTACTCGATAACATTCAGTCGGTTCGTCTCTCTGATTCTTGATTATTAAGACAAGCAATACTTGTTAAGTAAGATTATTATCATGTCTGATTTATTGTAAACAAAAATTATACCTTTTTGAAAAATGTTTTAGTTGATCATTGGTGATGGTTTAGACTTTTCAAGTTCATATATCATTCAAATGCAAGTGATATTTTGCTGCTTGCCCCCTCAGCTATAGGACTGTATAGTATACAGATACAACTTATCGAGAAGCTTTAATATTGAATCAGAAGTTAACCATTTTAAAGAAAAGGAAATTTGTAGTATCAATTTTAAAGAAAGTGAAATTTATAGTTTTCAATTCTAATAAGAAATGTAAATGAGGATATACAACCCTATATGATTGTTGTTGATAAACGTGGCTATGCAAAATCATGACGGCATTCAGGCTACGTTGGAATTATAAGAACATTTAATTATATTCATGAAATTGAAAAACTGTTTAAATTTAAACATTTTGTTAACAACTAGAAGACTCTCAAAAACGTTTGTTACACAATCCCTTGTAATTATTCCACCTGATAAAGTCCAGTTTATCAAGTTCTGATGGCTGCTGACATATATGGTCCTTCCTAGTCTTCCTGTAATTTCTGTAATATAATATCTTCCATAAACTGAAGCCTTTGATATATTTCAGTGATAGACATTAGGGATTTCGAAATGGGTCATAAAACTACTTCTGCCGGTTCACTATTAAGATAATCTCTCCTGCATAATAATTATAGTAATTTTCCGAATTGATAATCGTAAAAAAATATCTTAATTTCTAGTTTCTTATCAGGGAATTACTGAATTACATGATTCAGGCATTTAAATTAATTTGATTCTTTTTCTGAAATAAGAAATAATCAGTTAATAGGAAATATAAGTTAACAATACCTTATACTACTCCCGGTTGCTTTATTAAAAAATATATATGAACTTTCGATACTGTTTGGGTTAACGTACATCAGTTCAATGGTCATAACATATGAATTTGATATTTTGTTGTTCGCTCTCTCAGGCAAATGGCTAATCAATAGATAAATGCATCGTGTAAAGATATGGTTATAGTTGACTTTCAGGTTAATTGCGAAAAGAAAAAAAAATAATTCAGTTTAAAAGCAAAAATAAAAGAAAAACGGAACTATTCGCCTGATTAAGAATGGTGAAAATATAATTACTATTTGAAATGATTTTCTAACTACTTATGCTTCCCCTTCTTCAACGAAGATTACGGTTTTAATTTTACAACTTCGTTGACGTTGGTTCTTCAGGATCTTTAATTCTAGTCATAAACGGAATAAGTTGTTAAGCTTACTTGCTTTCTCAGAACTCTGTTTATCTTGGATTCGATTCCATTCAGTGCGGCGCTGTTCAATGTAACAAACTGTAGCTTTGCGACGTCAGGATTTTCTCCCCAATTATAGATTTTGTACTTAAATTTAGGTCTTCCACGAGATTTCACTTCTTTCTGCAATGAAGTTCGGAATTTCAGTGTTACGACGGGGTTGATGTCGCATTTTCAGAGTGTGTCTCGTCTGTGAAATGCAGCCCAAACCATAAAGCTTACCCTTCCCATCAGATTATCGAAACTTGCAAACTACGTTGGTTCCCAATTCCATTTCCCGTGAAACGGTATCACTCCTCACAATGGCCTTCAGTCTCTTGGCTTCAGCGCACTCTCTGCAATGAAGTATCGTCTGCACTTGCATTCAAGATATCAAAGCCTTGCCAATCCTATATATGTTCACATTGAATGCATGAAATCTTAGCAGCGTCTAAAAATCGAGAACAACTATCTCCAAGAAAAAAAAAAAGGTAAAGAAAAAGTTCAACATAAGTATCATGATAAAATGAATGGCGCAGTTACATTTTTCTTATTAGATATTTACTGTTGTACTCATACTCCGTGATCTTCCCCCCTTGAGCTATTTCGTGTC
>NC_090726.1:13514602-13519602 GCF_036898095.1 Palaemon carinicauda | reverse complement strand
TTGTCAACAACATGTTTAAATTTAAACAATTTTTTTTATTTCATGAATATAATTAATATTCTTATAATTCCAAAATAGCCTGAATGCCGTCATGATTTTGCATAGCCACGTTTATCAACAACAGTCATATAGAGTTGTATATCCTTATTTACATTTCTTATTAGAATTAAAAAACTACAAATTTCACTCTCTTTAAAATCGATAATACAAATTTCCTTTTCTTTAAAATGGTTAACTTCTGATTCAATATTAAAGCTTCTCGATAAGTTGTATCGGTATACTATAGAGTCCTATAGCTGAGGGAGCAATCAGCAAAATATCACTTGCACTTGAATGATATTGGAACTTGGAAAATATAAACCATCACCAACAAACAACTAAAACATTTCTCAAAAAGATATAAATTCTTTACAATAAATCAGACATGATAATAATCCTACTTAACAACTATTGCTTGTCTTAATAATCAAGTATCAGAGAGACGAACCGAATGAATGTTATCAAGTACGAAAAATTTCTGGATTTAAAAACCTAAGATATTGATATATTAATCTTCTCGAATCTGAAATAGCATAATCAAACAGTTACAGAAGAAAATTTTTCGTAATTATCAAAGTTTGATACGTTACCAGATTTAACTTGAACGATAAGTAATTACATCTAATGACAAAATGTAAATAACCGAAATAATGTTAGCTACCTTATTTGAAAAAAAAAAAAAAAAGCATATGCAATCTCAATTGAACACTACACGTAATAGCTTTCCTAATGTCATGTACAACGAATCACAATAAAACATGGACTCGTTTTAGTGATGTTATTTGATCTTTATTATTTAAATTGGTTTTTGTTTTGATGAGCAGCTGCAACTTATTTTCATTGAGTTAATAAAGGTTGGCACATATGTGAATGGATATATATATATATATATATATATATATATATATATATTTATATATATATATACATATATATATATATATATATATATATATATATATATATATATATATATATACACACACACATATATACATATATATATATATATATATATATATATATATATATATATATATATATATATATATATATATATATATATATACACACACACATATATATATATATATATATATATATATATATATATATATATATATATATATATATATATATATATATATATGCATATATACATACTCATGGAAAATAGAATTGAAAAGCTCCTCTCCTAACTTGATAAGTTAAATATCCCTAAAATAACAGTGGAAATGTAATTTCGAACCAGCTGTAGATCAGCAAAATATTGAAAATGTTTGCCTATAGCTGACCCAAATATGAAAAAAATTTCCTTGTTTTCATTTTTACGTTAAGCACATGTCCTGTTGTGGAAAAAAAAAATATGGGACAGACAGAGCCAAATTCTATTGATCCAGAACCATATATCAGAATTCGTGTCTCGTTACGACCTATTTTGCATTGGATTTCCTGTGGAATTCATTCTGCTAAATCCTTTGTAATTATCACCGGTTTTATCGTGATTTACGGTAGTGTCAGGTATTACATGTTCAAATCAAATAGAAGTAAAAATATTTTTAACGCTGGACACACTTTTTAGATCGTTTCATTTAGTGTGGGCGTGATGATTTTGAAATAGAAATACCAATAATTTTGATACATAATTTTATCATATCATTTATCATGCTTACGATTTTTTTTTTTTTTTTTTTTTTTTTTTTACTAACTGCAAGAACGGAGAATGGAAATCATCAATAAGTATTCAAGTATTTATCACGGAAAAATGTAACTTCTCTGTAAATACTAAATTATTTTCTGCACTAGATTTACGTATAGAGAGTATTATGTATTATTGCTGAAAGAAGAAAATCTAAATAATGATTATAGATATAACACTGCAGCCTAACATTTCAAAATATAATTGCCGAGTATTTCAAAGACACAATTGAAGACATTTCAGTTAAATTTAAATATAGAAAAAAGCAAATATGAAAAGAAATTATATAGGCTAGTTTTTAAAAGTCGACATTAAACTTTCATCCAAGCTAGTACCAGAGAAGGTCAGTTAAGGATAAATAAAGAATCACTAAGTATACCCAAAATCCTTTGAATAAAGAAATTCTGTATATTATTTCATTTACCAAGGCTCTTCCCCCAATGTTAGGGGGTAGCCGACATCAAACAAAGGCACCTCTCCTCTCTACTCTTCTCCCAGCCTGACGAGGGATTCAGACGAGTTTGGGTGGTACTGCTAGGGTGCCACAGTCCACCTTTCCCCGTTATCCACCACAGAGGAAGTTACATACGCTAAATCCATTACTGCTGCCACCTCCGCAGTCACCAAAGGGACCGGAGGAAACAGCAGGGCCTACCGGAACTGCGTCACTATCGCTAGTCATTCATTCCTATTTCTAGCATGTTCTCTTGCCTTTCGCACATCTATCCTTCTATCACCCAAAGCTTTCTTCACTCCATCCATCCACCCAAATCCTTATAGAAATATTAAACCTTAGGAAGTAGTATATTGGAAAGGTATATTTCAAACGTGTTATTTATTACCTGTCTAAATTAGTGCTAGCGGGGAGACTGTTCGAAGTGTGACGTCATGAGCAAAGGTCGGTACAATTCCGTAAACTATTAAAAACTCTGAGACACAGCTCAAAGCCGTAGAATGCCAAAATAAATAATGGCAAACGGACCATTATTAGATTATCTTGTGCTATAACACTCTGACACATAACTGAAATATATGTAATACGTCATGAATCTCACCGAACTTATATTTTTCTTTTATATCCTCAGGTCTACGACTTAACCCATGATATTCTTTTTCTTTTTTAACCTTCTAATGTAGTAGTAACATATCTTATTTCATTCATGTGCTTATTATTATTATTATTTTTATTATTATTATTATTATTATTATTATTATTATTATTATTTTTATTATTATTATTATTATTATTATTATTATTATTATTATTATTATTATTATTATTATTATTACTTAGCTATGAAATTATTTTCCATAAAGAACTCGATAATTCAAAATGTGTTAATAAGTGAAATGGATTTCAGCAAATCATTTTAGACATTATTACACTAATACTACAAAACTCCTCTCTAAAAATAAAGTAACGTTAGCCTGGCCATTTTATTGGTGTCTTTGGAAAAAGCTGATACAAATTCACGCACTCAAATCTTTATAAGATTTGCTAACGGTAAGAAGAGCTTCGTAGTAATGAGTTCTTTATTGTGGAAATAATAGATACAAAAAAAAAATGGCCTTCATTGATAGACCGTGAGAGTTTACTCGTTAGGAATATCATTAGAAATAAGGATAACAGTATTTTATATATATATATATATATATATATATATATATATATATATATATATATATATATATATATATATATATATATATATTATATATATATATATATATATATATATATATATATATATATATATATATATATTATATTTTTTTTTATGATAGTCGAATACTCTAATATAATGTATGAAATCCCAACTATGGTTGTCAAAATATATAGAGATCATCAAAAGAAAGTCATCTGATTTTTTTTTCTAGTGATCGGCGTTAGATTTTGTAAAATAAGAAGGGAATATTGCAATGGAATAACCTCCTTCCTTTGGAAGCTGTTTCTGTTATAAGGTGTACAGCATTTAGCAATTACAAATTCAATAATTTGATCTCTCAAAAACAATTATTGATATCTAAAGAGATGCCATATTTAATAATTATTATTTAGAAAAATGTGTAAGTATCATATCCACATATGGTATCAAAAGTGTTGTCATTAAAATATATCCATAAGAATCATAACGTCCAAAGTTCTTTTCGTTATGTGAGGTAAGTATTGGGATATTTCTTCAATTTATATAACTAATTTAAGCCTCTATCCTTATATCTCTTATCGCAGACAGCTTTTATGCATGAAGCAGATGGTTTAACGGTTAGTAAGCCAAATATATAAAAAAAGGATAATGGTCACGTTTTGTCACTCTCTGTACCATGGTCTTCCATTGTCTTTGGTTAGAATTCTCTTGCTTGAGGGTACACTCGGACACACTGTTCTATCTTATTTCTCTCCCATTTTTTTTTTCATTTTTTTATAGCTTATATAGGAAATATTTATTTTGATGTTACTGTACTTAAAATATTTTATTTCTCCCTTTTCCTTCCCTCACTGGGCTATTTTTTTCCTGCTGGACCCCGGGCTTATAGCCTCCTGCTTTTCCAACTAGGGTTGTAGCTTAGAGTAACAACAACAACAACAACAACAACAATGATAATAATAATAATAATAATAATAATAATAATAATAATAAAGATAGCAATAATAATAATAATGATGATAAAAATAATGATAATGGTAATAATAAAAAAAAGAAAATAATAATAATAATAATGATAATAATAATAATAATAATAATAATAATAATAATAATAATAATAATTATTATTATTATTATTATTATTATTATTATATCCCGAGGTTATGATTTCCCTGTAGCTACTTATCTATGCGCTTTGGATAAAGACGCGGCTAAGGTGTACAGCGTCCCTGTTTCCCATCAAGTATTTAGTGTTGTTATTTGTAGAGCCATTCCCTTTTTGACATCAGTTGTTGCTGGTTATCGTTTAGAGCAGATGGTATACTAGAAAGAATAACGACCTGGAGGGCAAAAAGCACAAAACGTTAGGTGAATGTTTGACAATGATTGTGTAAGCGACTGTTGACGACTTTAAGAAGACAACAAACACGTTGATGAGTGGAAATACCTCAGACTTCAGGTATGTAGCACGTTAATAATAGTGTATATTTATGATAGTGTCTTTTAAGGTTAATTATCTAAACATATTATTAGTGATTATGTTAGAATTCTGCAGATTTATTGACATATGAACTACTTAAACGTTTCCAAAGCAGTTTCCAAGTTTTTTTTTTATT
>NC_090726.1:13450964-13455964 GCF_036898095.1 Palaemon carinicauda | reverse complement strand
AACAACGCCTTCCTTGCTTTGGTTCCATGGGAGTTGGCAAGTATTGCTGGCCTCCCTCCTTGGATCTCCCCTAGGCTAAGATGAGTTTTCTTGGCTGCAAGTGATTCATTACTAGAGGAAGGTTGGCAGGACCCTCTTCTCCCTTTCCCCCTCTTTCCTTTGTAATGGCCTGGCCATTACATTCCTGTCCGTCATTCTACATCTGTACCTAGCATAGGTTAGGATGTGGGGTTGACTCAGTCCCTTGCCGGCCGGCAGTGCGTGCCGGCCGGCAAGGGTCTTCTGCTTTGAGTGCTGTCCGGACCTCCCTTGGTCTCTTATCCATGTTTGTCTGTAGAGCCAGATACCATTGGTCAGGAAGCCTGAAGTTATATTCTCCCCTTCCTTATATGCACTCTTTCGGGTTGCCGGGTTATGAGGTAGTACAGTCTGTTATCCCGGCATCCATTCTGTTTTTCTTCTAGTGTTGTACCCTAGCCTGGCTGCCGGCCTGAGTGGCCGGCAGCCGGGCAGTCGGAGTTCTCTGGTTCTTTTGCTGCCGGCCGGCATTGGTTGTATACCTTTGCCGGCCGGCTATATATCACACCATTGTCTGATGGCCGCTACGGTTAGTGGCCGGCAGCCAGGTGTGGTTGTTGTTTAGCTGCCGGCCGGCAGTCACTGCGGGCCGGCACATGCATTCGAACCAGCGTTCTTCCGCCTTATAGTTTATAAGTAGTATACTTTGGAACTAGTTAAGGTGTGTGCCGGCCAGCACATTACCTTCTATACTGTAGCCAGTATTTTTCAGTATAGTATATACTGTAGGGAGAAAACTATAGTATAGTATTTGTTACAACACTGAGTTTTTCTAACACTTTTGTGTTATCTTGCACAGCCCTTTGGTGTAACCTTACAGATAAAGAAAGTGAGTTCTTTCTTGTCTACTATCCGGCATTTTAAAATCATCTTTTGGGTGTGAGCTACACCTGTTTCCTCTGGAAATTATTCATTGGTTGCTCTAGAATAGATTAACCATACGATTTTATTATCTGGAAGGTTGCAGCAATTGACTGTGCGGGAAACACAAGTGTGTGTCTTTCCTTTCTGGTTTAGTTATGCTAAGCTATGTATATCCAGTGATACGTAGTTCACTTGATACTCATGGAATTTTCCTCTCTTTACAGGAGGACCATCCGAAGTGTGGAAGCGTTTTCTGCAACGTCCGCAGCAAGAACTTCTGCGGACATGATTTGTATAGGAGGCACGCAGCATGCGCAGTCTCCAAAGGTGATCTCCGGTATTGGGACCCGCAGGTATGTACCGTGTGCACAGACCTGATTGCTGAGGCTTTTGATTCCCCTAAGACGGCGGAGTCAAGGGACGCAGCAAGGGAGAAGCTTCGTACCTGGGTAAGGGGTTTTCAGAAGAACACTTCAGTGCCCTATCTTCCAAGTGAGAAGATGAGGGCTTACCTTTTCCCCAGGGCGTCAGCTGAGGCAGTGATTCCCCAGCCTCAAGTGGAGATACCAGTGGTTCAGATCCCTGTGGATGCTGAAGTCGCGGACGCCCTGCAGGACATCCAATTGGACGACAGGATGTCGGAGGTGTCCGAGCGTCTGGAAGGTGACCTTCTGGCAGAAGACCAGGATGAAGAGCAGGCTCCAGACAATGAAGAGGAAGAGGTCGACGAGGTGTCGGCTACTCCGGTTCAGGCACCTGAACCTATTCCCTCAACATCGTCCTCTCTCCCAGAAGAGCTGGGAAAGACCCTCTCCTCCATCGTTGGAATGATCCAACAGATGCAGAGGGATGATAATGAGAAGGCGGCTGCAATGGAGCTGGAGATGCGGAGACTTGCAGCATCACGTGGGCCCCAGAAGAAGCTCAGCGTGAAAGACCTTCCCTTGTGCTCAGATGCTAACCCTTGGAAGTATGCTGAGCACATGCCTATGACGACGGGAAAAATCGTCATTTCGGAGAAGTTGGGCTCAGTCCCCCTTGAGGAGGTGGAATTCTGGCCTAGCAAGGGGTCGTATCCGGACTGTTATGTCCGTCTAAGGAAGGAACCAGCCTCAAAGGAAGAAACGGAGCCGAAGGAGGTCATAGTTTTGGACCACGCTAAGGCTTAAGCTTTACTGTCAAGCTCGATGAAAGAGAGGGGCTTCACAAACTCAAAGGTACCTGCTTTGAGTAAGAATCACCCTTCCTTTTGTGTCCTCTCCTTCTAGAGCCTCCCCCTTTATGCAGAAAGGGTTTACAGCTGTGCTGAAAGCAGTCGAAGCAGGTAAGCCATGCCCCTCCTTGGAGAAGTGTAAACCTTTGTCTTTGGCCCTACCCATGGACCACAAGGACTGGAAGGACGTCCATCTTACCTTCTCAGTCGGGAAGTTGGAGGCTGATATTGCCGGACGTCAGTTCAGTGAGAACCTCCCCAAGCTGTCTGACTTTCTTTTGCGAAGGGAGCTTGAGACAAAAGAAAGACTGGCTGCCTCAATGTCTCATCAAACGACTCTGGAGACAATGGCAAGTGACCCCAAGGTTCATGAGATGTTCATGGTAGTGGCTAAGACACACCTAGTCACAGTGACGAAGGACCTTTACAGCTTCGTCAAAGCTAGGAGGGCTTGTAGGGAGTTCGTGTTCGCCTCGGCTGCGGTGAGGCACGAGCCAAGGAAGTTAATCTCCTTCAACATTTGGGGCAAAGACCTCTTCCCTAGTGAAGCGGTCAAGGAGGTTGTAGATAAGGCCGCCACAGAGAATAGAAACCTTCTCCAGAAGTGGGGCCTATCTGTCAAGAGAAAGTTTTCCCCGGATGAGGGTCCCCAACCAAAGAGGAAGACTAAGAAGACTAGGCTACCCTCTCGGCCAGCCAAGCCATTCAGACAGCAGCAGCAACAGCAATTGCCTATGCCTACAGTGCCCCAGATGGTGGCACAAACCCCGACCACGTACCAGTGGGTACCCCAAGCCTTGTCGACGCAGTCTCCGGCATTTAACCCAGCGTTCGAAGGGCAGTCAACTACCTTTCGAGCGAAGCCTAGAGGAGCAGCCAGAGGTTCGTCTAGACGCCCCTCAAGGGGGAGGGGATTCAGGGGTGGTCGCGGTCAAGGAGGCAGGACCTCAGGGCAACAGCAGTCAAAGTGAGATGATACCGGTAGGAGGGAGACTTCAGAATTTTCGGGATCGGTGGACCTTCGATCCCTGGGCCCACAGCCTACTCAAGAATGGACTGGGTTGGAGCTGGTACAGCACTCCACCCCCGTGGCCTCGATTTTTCCAACACTCCACCCCCGTTCTGGAGGAGTATATTCAAGAACTGTTGGAGAAAAGGGTAATCTGAAGGGTATAGTCCATCAAATTCCAAGGGAGGCTATTTTGTGTTCCCAAGAAGGACTCGGAAAAACTCAAAGTCATTCTGGACTTGTCGCCACTCAACAAGTTCATTGTGAACTGCAAGTTCAAGATGTTAACACTGCAACACATAAGGACCTTACTGCCCAAGAGGGCATTTGCCGTCTCCATAGATTTGTCAGACGCCTATTGGCACGTTCCAATCAATCGTCAACTCTCCCCCTACCTAGGGTTCAAGCTACATCGAAGACTCTACGCCTTCAGAGCCATGCCATTCGGGCTAAACATAGCCTCAAGGATCTTCACAAAGCTTGCGAGCGTAGCTCTCAAACAATTACGCCTAAAGGGAATCCAGGTGGTAGCCTACCTGGACGACTGGCTAGTGTGGGCAGCATCCAAGACAGAATGTTTGCAAGCTTCCCTACAGGTGATCCAGTTCCTAGAGTATCTAGGCTCCAAGATCAACAGAAAAAAAGTCTCTACTTTCTCCATCTCAAAAGTTCCAGTGGTTGGGAATCCACTGGGACCTAGTGTCACACCAACTCTCCATCCCGGCGAAGAAGAGGAAGGAGATAGCTGGTTCTATCAAGAGACTTCTGGATTCCGAAAGGATATCAAGACGCGAACAGGAGAGAGTGCTGGGTTCTCTCCAGTTTGCCTCAGTAACAGACCCGGTGCTAAGAGCACAGCTAAAGGATGCAACCGGAGTTTGGAGAAGTTATGCATCAAACGCGCGAAGAGATCTGATAAGACCAGTTCCGCTTCGTCTACATACGCTTCTCAGGCCTTGGTCCCAAGTCAGGCAACTAAAGAAGTCGGTACTTCTTCAGCCACCGCCCCCCTCGTTGACTATTCACACAGGCGCCTCGAAGGAGGGGTGGGAAGGTCATTCTCATCGGAAGAAGGCCCAAGGGACTTGGTCCAATCTATTCAAGACATTTCACATAAACTTTCTGGAAGCTATGGCAGTACTCCTTACCTTGAAGAAAGTCTCCCCTCGTCGCTCGATCCACATAAGGTTGGTGCTGGACAGCGAGGTGATTGTGAGATGCTTGAATCGACAAGGATCAAGGTCACCACCTCTCAACCAGGTGATGTTGGCCATCTTTCGACGGGCGAAAAAGAAGAAGTGGTACCTGTTGGCAGTTCACCTTCAAGGAGTCCACAATGTGACAGCGGACACTCTATCCATGTTCACACCGATAGAGTCGGAATGGTCCCTAGACGCAGGATCATTCTCCTTCATCTTGAGTCGAGTCCCGGAACTGCAAATAGACCTCTTTGCGACGAAAGACAACAAGAAGTTACCCCTGTACGTGTCCCCGTACGAGGATCCCTTGGCGGAAGCAGTGGACGCGATGTCCTTCGACTGGAACAGATGGTCCAGGATTTACCTGTTCCCTCCTCACAACCTTCTGTTAAGGGTCCTCAACAAACTGAGATCTTTCAAGGGAGTAGCGCCAATGGTGGCTCACAAGTGGCCGAACAGGTTGTGGTTCCCTCTGGCATTGGAACTACGGCTGAAGTGTCTACCGTTACCAGATCCAGTTCTGACCCAGCGAGTTCAGAAGTCGACTGTCTGCGCTTCATCACAGAAAACCCGGAACCTGCAGCTCATGATTTTCTCTCCCTAGCGGTGAGAAAACGTTTCGGGATTTTGAAAGACA
>NC_090726.1:13428464-13438464 GCF_036898095.1 Palaemon carinicauda | reverse complement strand
CATTAAAGCATAGAGAAAATACTAAACAAAAAATATTGTTTCGTCTAAAAGGAAACAGATTTGCCTCTTTAATCGAATTATTAATAATATTAATACAGTCTGTATTACTGTTTATTTACACTAGCGTAAGAAACGCTTAGCACAAGTGTCCGTAATATGCTTTAGTTCACCAAAGTCAATGGAACAGTTCATAAGGACACGTTAGTGGCCTATCACTCAGTTTGTAGTAACAGTCTGTGACTACACACCCACCCTCTTAATTAATCGTCCCAAATTAATTTCACTGTTCCACGCAGATTTAAACAGCAGATTTAAGAATTCTACCTGCTGCTACCACAGACCTCTTGAGTTGCTCCACTTGCTTCACATAGTGCATAAAGAACACCTTGGATGACTACCAGCCGGTGTACGAACAAAGATGTTCAAAGTACATATAATTAAAGAAATTTTATGGAAAAGGCAACTTTCCTCAGATCATGACTTGCGGGTGTACTGTCTGGATCCGCTCTGCGAATAAAATAGGTGAGTTTCGCCCTTAGTTGTTTCAGAGATAAATTTGAGCCCAAGGTTTCCCTTCTGAACAGCTGTCCTCCTCTAAAGTCTGAAATTCTATGAAGATAGAACTTTAAGCACTCCACTGGACATAGAGATGCATCTTCCTTCAGAGGGCAGATTCTCTAGTTACCCCACCTGTTGGTGGGTAGCTTGTTCTTGGCAAGAAACGTTGGGTCTGGAAATGGATTCAGTTCTTCCCCTTTCAAGAACTGAACGTGGCCTTCCTCTCTCAAGAGAGCCACTATTTCATTAACTCTAGCCCCCAAAGCGAGTGCAACCAGAAACATAAACTTTTTTAATTAAATCCTTCAAAGCGCACTCCTCATTATTCATTATTAATGCAAATGAGGAACCTTATCTAGTGCCCATGAAATGGGTCTTGGAGGCGCTGAAGGTCTAAGCTTAGTACCGACCTTCGGAATTTTATTAGAAATGTCGTTAGAAAGGTCGACCTGAATGGTATATAGTATCAGTTTTGTCAGGGCAGACTTGCATGTTGATATTGTGTTGGCAGCTAAACCTTACTCATGAAGGTGAATGAAGAAAATATACAGAAGTCTATCAGCTATTCTTTTGGTTTCTTTGCCTTGACAAAAGAGATCCACGCTTCCATGATGACTCATAATGTCTTTTGGTAGATTTGGACTTAAATTTCTCCAAAATGTCTATACTGTCTCTTGACATCCCGCAGCTTTTTCTCATCGTTAGAGAGAGAAAATCATGAGATGCAGGTTCCGGGTTTTCTGTGATGAAGCGAAGACAGTCGACTTCTGTACTCGCTGAGTCAGGGTTGGATCCGGTAGCGGTACAAACTTCAGTCGTAGTTCCAATGCCAGAGGGAGCCAAACACTGCTTGGCCACTTGTGGACCACTATTGCCGCTTTCCCTTTGAAGGATCTCTTGTTGAGAACCTTTAAAAGGAGGTTGAGCGGAGGGAAATGGTAAATCCTGGACCATCTGTTCCAGTCTAGGGACATAGCGTCCACTGCTTCTGCTATTGGATCCTCGTATGGTGACAACTAACGATGTGTTTACTTGTTGTCTTTCGTCGCAAAGAGGTCTATCTGCAGTTCCGGGAATTGACTCATGATGAATGAGAATGATCCTGCGTCTAGGGACCATTCTGACTATTGGTGTGAACCTGGATAGAGCGTCCGCTGTCACGTTGCGGACCGTTTGAATGTGAACTGCTGACAAGTGCCATTTCTTTTTTTCTACCAAACGGAATATGGCCAACATCACTTGGTTGATTTGAGGCAATCTCGACCATTGTCGATTCAGGCATCTCACTATCACCTCACTGTCTAGAACCAATCTTATGTGGGTCGAGTGGCGAGGAGAAACTTTCTTTAGTGTCAGAAGTACTGACGTGGCTTCTAGAAAGTTGATGTGAAATGACTTGAAAAGATTGGACCAAGCTTCCTGGACTCTCTTCTGGTGAGAGTGGCCTCCCAGCCTTCCTTTGAAGCGTCTGTATGGATAGTAACTGACTGGGGAGGAGGTTGAAGAGGTATCGATACCTTCATTTGCATGGATTTGGACCACGGCTTGAGAAGCGTTCGCAGTCGAGTCGGTAGTGGTCTCATCAGATCTCTTTGCGCGTTTGATGCGTATTTTCTCCAGACTCCTGTTGCATCCTTTAGCTGTGCTCTTAGCACTGGATCTGTTATCGAAGCAAACTGTAGAGAGCCCAGCACTCTCTCCTGTTCGCGTCTTGATATCCGCTTGGATTTCAATAGTCTCTTGACAGATCCTGCTATTTCTTATCTCTTCTTCCGAGGAATGGAAAGTCGATAAGACTCCAAATTCCAGTGAATTCCCAACCACTAAAATTTTTGAGCTGGAGATAGTCGATATTTTTTTATGTTGATCTTGAGTCCCAGATGTTCCAGGAACTGGATCACTATCTTAGAGGCTTGCATGCATTCTGTCCTGGATGCTGCCCACACCAGCCAGTCGTCCAAGTAGGCCACTACTTGGATCCTCTTTAGGCGTAATTGATGGTCGGTTGCGTTTGCAATCTCCATGAAAATCCTTGGGGCTATGTTTAGCCCGAATGGTATGGCTCTGAAAGCGTAAAGTCTTCTTTGTGACTTGAACCTTAGGTAGGAGAAGAGGTGACGATTAATTGGAACGTGCCAATAAGCGTCTGACAAGTCTATGGAGATGTTGTATGCCCTTTTTGTGCAGTAGGGTCCTTATGTGCTAAAGTGTGAGCATCCTGAACTTGTAGTTCACTATGAACTTGTTGAGTGGCGACAAGTCCAGAATAACTATGAGTTTTCTGAGTCCTTCTTTGGAACACAAAACCGCCTTCCTTGGAACTTGATGGACTTTACTTTTTGGATTACTCTGTTCTCTAAGAGTTCTCGGACATATTCTTTCAGAACGGGGGTAGAGTATTGGAAGAACTGAGGAAATGGAGGTGGAGGACTGTTCCAGCTCCAACCTAGTCCATTCTTTATCAGGCTGTGGGCACAGGGATCGAGGTTCCAACGATCCCTAAATAGATGTAGTCTCCCTCCTACTGGAAGCATCTCACTTTTGCTGTTGTGGACCTGAGGCCTTGCCTCCTTGACCAAGTCCTCCCATGAATCCCTTTCCCCTTGAAGGGCGTCTAGAAGAACCTCTGGCTGTTCCTCTAGCTTTTGAGTGAAAGGAAGAAGTCTGCCTTTCAAAAGCTGGGTTAAAAACTGGCGACTATGTCGCCACTTGTTGAGGTACCAACTGGTACGTGGTTGGAGGTTGTGCCACAATCTGAGGCACCGCGGTTGCAGGAAGTTGCTGTTGTTGCTGTTGGTAGGGCTTAGCCAGCCGAGAGGATAGCCTAGGCTTTTTTGTCTTCTTCTTAGGTTGGGGACCCTCATACGGAGAAGACTTTCTCTTAAGATTTAAGCCCCACTTTTGGAGAAGGTTCCTATTCTCCGTGGCGGCTTTGTCTACTATCTCCTTAACTACTTTGTTGGGAAAGAGGTCTTTACCCTATATGTAAGAGGAGATCAGTTTCCTCAGTTCGTGCCTCACCGCAGCCGAGGTGAACACGAACTCTCTACAGGCTCTCCTAGCTTTAATAAAGCTATAGAGATCTTTCGTAACTGTGGCCAGATTGGTTTTGGCCACTACCATGAACATGTCCTGTTTCTTGGGGTCACTTGCCATCGTAGCTAACGTCGTTTGCAACGACATCGATGCTTCAAGTCTTTCTTTCGTCTCTTGCTCTCTGCGCAAGAGAAACTCCGACAGCTTTGGAAGTTGCTCACCAAATTGACGTTCGGCAATATCAGCTTCCAACTTCCCGAGAAGGTAAGGTGAACGTCCTTCCAGTCTTTTTGGTCCAATGGTAAGGTCAGGGATAATGGCTTGCATTCCTCCAGGGAGGGGCATGGTTTCCCTGCCTCCGCCACCTTCAAGGCTGCCTTATATCCCTTTTCCATGAAGGGAAAGGCTCTGGTTGGAGAGGCCACAAAGGAGGGGAGCTTCTTACTCAAAGCTGGCACTTTTGAGTTCGTGAAGCCCCTCTCTTTCATCGAGCTCGCTAGTAATGCCTGTGCTTTACTATGGTCAAGGACTATGACCTCCTTCGGCTCCGTTTCCTCCTTTGAGGCTGACTCCTTCCTAAGACGGACATAGCAGTCCGGGTAAGAGTCTTTGTTGGGCCAAAATTCCACATCTTCCAGGGGAATTGAGCCCAGCTTCTCCGATATAACAATCTTCCCGGTTGTCATTGGCATGTGTTCGGCATACCTCCAAGTATTGGTATCTAAGCACCAAGGAGGATCTTTCACGTTGAGTCGCTTCTGGGGCCCACGTGATGCTGCGAGTGTGCGTATCTCCAGTTTCATCGCAGCTTCCTTTTTATCATTCTTCTTTTGTAATTGTTGAATCATTTCAACAATAGAAGAAAGACTACTTCCCAGATTATCTGGGATAGCAGACGATGTAGAGGGAACAGGTTCTGGGGCCGAAACCGATGTAACCGACACCTCGTCGATTTCTTCCTCTTCTATTTCTGGAGCCTGGGTCAGCTCCTCCTCCTGACCTTCTTCCAGAAGGTCCTTCTCTGTATAATCCGACACCTCTGACATCCTACCATCCAATTGGATGTCTTGAAGTGCGGCCGAGACTTCAGAATCTACCTGATTCTGGACGGTTGGTATCTCCTCATGAGGCTGAGGGATGACTGCATCAGCCGATGCCTTAGGGAAAAGGTAGGCCCTCATCTTCTCGTTTGGAAGGTAGGGGCCTGAAGTGTTTTTTTGAAAACCCCTCACCCAGGTTCGCAGTTTTTCCCTAGCAGCATCCCTTGACTCCGCCGACTTAGGAGTGTCAAATGCCTCGGTAATCAGGTTGGAACATATAGTACATACATGAGGGTCCCAATACCGGAGATCACCTTTGGAGACTGCTCATGCTGCGTGCCTCCTGCATAACTCATGTCCACAGAGGTTCTTACTGCGGACATTGCAGAACATACTCCAACACTTTGGATGTTCCTCCTGTAAAGAGAAAAGAATCCATGAGTATCAAGTGAATGCTTTTCACTTATTATTAATACATGTAGCTTATACAGTAAAGCTAGAAAGGAAAGAAGGAAAGACACATACTTGTATTTCCTGCCCAGCCAATTGCTGTAACCTCCCAAGATATTAAAACTAAGGTTAATTCTATTCTAGAATACCTTATAAATTTTCCTAAGCGGAAAGTTAAGGTGTAACTCACAACTTGAAATAAAGTTCTAATATACGGGATAGAATGAATACTGAAAGAACTCACTTACTATATACTATACGGTCTCAACATATGGCTGTACAAGATAACATTAAGTATGTTGGAAGAACTTTAGTGTTACAACAAACTCTATACTGTAGTTATATCAATGCAGTGTGTACTACACCACAAATATAGTACCTACTGTACATAGCATGCTGTCGTGCCGGCCGGCGCGGCATTAGCCCTTATATAGTTCAAAGGTATGCTACCTTTAACTAATGGGCGGCAGAACACTGGTTCGCAAATGTGTGCCGGCCGGAAATCAAAGCCGGTCGGCAACTGAAAACACTAGCTCCCGGCTGCCGGCCGCTAATCGTAGTGGCCGGCAGATCTCGGGATGTGTTTCTACCGCCGGCCGGTAAAGGTAGCGATACCCATGCCGGCTGGCAGTGATTACGAACCAGAGAACTTCCACCTACCCGGCTGCCGGCCGCTTAAGCCGGCAGCTGGGCTAGGAGTACAATACACTAACAAGAGAAACAGTATGAATGTAAGGTTATAAGGCGTCCTTGCCGTACAACCTTCCATCCAGAAAGAGTGAACATATGGAAGGGGAGAATGTAGCATTCAGGCTTCCTATATATCCAAAGCCTGCCGGGCTCTACCAGCACACATGGAAGGGAGACCAAGGGAGGTCTGGGGTTCACTCTGCAGAAGAAAAAGTCTCTGCCAGCCGGCAATAACGTACCGGCCGGTAGAGAGCTTAGCCGGTCCCACATCCTAACCCACACTAGGTACAGATGTAGGACTGCGGCCAAGAGATGTGATGGCTAGGCCATCACTAAAAAAGAAGGTGGGGAAAAGGATAAAGGTCCCGTAAACTTTACTCTAGTATGAGACATACTCAGCGGTTAAGAAAGCTCATCCTAACCTAGGGTTTGTCTATTAAAGAGGAAGGTTGGCAATACTTGCTACCTTCCTCCATACCAGAACAAAGTTTGGTGTAGTTATTTCGGCAGGCAACGGAGAAAACTCATTCTCCAGCCCGAGAATAACAACACAGGACAGTCTGCTAGACCACTGGTAGAAGGAATCATATCGTACAGACTCCTTCAGATGTGGGCTAGGGAAGCAAAGCTTCCTTTGTCTGCACCTAACCTAGCAAAGGAAACTCATTCTCTATGCTAGGAAGACGCAGACCGTAGACTAAAAACTCTGATGTTCTGCCCCAAACCCAAAAACCAGTCACTCTGGTTACAGGGTTAGGACAGACAAATCCTAGTATAGTTATACCTGAATACTATTCAGATAGAACCACTAGGACTAAGCCTAAGGCTTAGTCAGAGGGAGAAGGGATTGAACTTAGTCTCCAGAAGAGAAAAGAACAACCGGGGAAGTGCGAAAGTATACTAAAGGCCTAAAGGCTACTAGCCTAGACGCGGTGAGAATCGATTACCTAAATCACCGAAACTCTCTTGTATACACCTTGGCTAAGAAAATTCAACACTATCTTACATTGTATAAAATTTTTGCCTATAGCTTCAATAACATAACACTCGGAAAACTTATATCATGCATGAAAGTACACTAGGCTACTAAGCCTAGCGAAAGGCAGGATCGGTTACCTAAATCGCAGAAACTGAAAACTAGCGGCATCATATAAGAAGTCCTAGAGGAGGTACATAGCTAGATTTATTAAAGCATAATAACCGGGAACGTCGCTCTGGCTAACCAAATGACTCATGCATAGCGAGCGACAGCATCCAGGATGCCTCCGGTAGGCAACAGCTCTTGTTTACGTTAATATCACTTTTGATTTAATTCAAAACGACAAGAGCTTACATTTATACAAAGTGAAGATAATACTCAACTTTCGAGAGGCAAAAGAGGCCGGAGAAAGCATCATAATGTTGAATTATATCCAAAATTACGAGAGATCACAAGGGAAAACACCGAGTAGAAGAGCAACACAAAAAGGAATAAAGTTGGCGCTGCCGTCATCGTCATATACAAACTCGAAATAGGATAGGAGAGATACCTTATGAAAGGCTCTCCTTTCATTCTCATTTTTAAATTCTTTCCACTATAACCCCTTGAAGCATTAATACTGTTCGGGGTGAAGATAGCTATGTGGTGTGTCAAGAATACGTCCTCTGATATTATGCGATATCCCTGTTAGATTTATTTAGGGATATTCGCTCCAGGAGTTAGAATTCTGGATACCTTAAGGTAAAATTCTCTGGGAATATCACTGTAGTCAAATATACCCTAGGAAGGTACCATTTAGGAACTTTCATCAGGACGACATGGCCTGACCCCAAATATATATATATATATATATATATATATATATATATATATATATATATATATATATAAATATATATATATATATATATATATATATATAAATATATAATATATATATATATATATATATATATATATATATATATATATATATATATATATATATTTATATATATATATATATATATATATATATATATATATATATATGTGTGTATATATATATATATATATATATATATATATATATATATATATATATATATATATATATATATATATATGTATATATCCCTTCACATGTGTGCAAATCTTTATTAACTAAATGAAAATAAGTTTCAGCTGCTCATCAAAACAAAAAGCAATTTAAATAATAAAGATCAAATAACATCATTAAAACGGGTCCATGTTTTATTGTGATTTGTTATACATGACATTAGGAGAGCTATTACGTGTAGTGTTCAATTTAGATGCCATATTTTTTTTTTTTTTTTTTTTTTTTAAATAAGGTTACTAACATTATATCGGTTTTTTACCTCTCGTCATTAGATGTAATTACTTATCGTTCAAGTTAAATCTGGTAACGTATCAAACTTTGATAATTAAAAAAATTCATCTTCCTGTAACTGTTTAACTATGCTATTTCAGATTCGAGAAGATTAATATATCAATCTCTTCAGTTTTTAAATCCAGAATCTTTTGGTACTCGATAGCATTCAGTCGGTTCGTTTCTCTGATTCTTGATTATTAAGACAAACAGTACTTGTTAAGTAGGATTATCGTCATATCTGATTTATTTAAAAAAAAAGTGATACCTTTTTGAGAAGTGTTTTAGTTGATTGTTGGTGATGGTTTATATTTTTCAAGTTCAAATATCATTCAAATGTAAGTGATATTTTGCTGCTTGCTCCCTCAGCTATAGGACTGTTCAGTATACAGATACAACTTATCGAGAAGCTTTAATATTGAATCAGAAGTTAACCATTTTAAAGAAAAGGAAATTTGTAGTTTCAATTTTAAAGAAAGTGAAATTTGTAGTTTTTTAATTCTAATAAGAAATGTAAATGAGGATATACAACCCTATATGATTGTTGTTGATAAACGTGGCTATGCAAAATCATGATGGCATTCAGGCTACGTTGGAATTATAAGAACATTTAATTATATTCATGAAATCGAAAAACTGTTTAAATTTAAACATTTTGTTAACAACTAGAAGACTCTCAAAAACGTTTGTTATGCTATCCCTTTTAATTATTCCACCTGATAAAGTCCAGTTTATCAAGTTCTGATAGCTGCTAACATATACGGTCCTTCCCAGTCTTTCTGTAATTGCTGTAATATTATATCTTCCATAAACTAAAGCCTTTGATATATTTCAGTGATAGACAATAGGGATTTAGAGATGGGTCATGAAATTAGTTCTGACGGTTTGCTATTAAGATAATCTCTCCTGTATAATAATTATAGTAATTTTCTGCATTGATAATCGTAAAAAAAAAAAAAATCTTAATTTCTAGTTTCTTATCGGGGAATTGCTGAAAAACATGATTCGGGCTTTTAAATTAATTTGATTCCTTTTCTGAAATAAGAATTAATTAGTTAATAGGAAATGTAAGTTTTATGTCTCTGATAAAAAAAAAATCCGTTAACAATAACTTATACTACTTCCGGTTGTTTTATCGGAAAATATATATGAACTTTCGATACATAATATTTGAGAATAATTTCTGTTTGGGTTTACATACATTAGTTCAATGGTCATAACATATGAATTTGATATTTTGTTGTTCGCTCTCTTAGGCAAACGGCTACACAATAGATAAAGGCATCGTGTAAAGAAATGGTTATCGTTGACTTTCAGGTTAATTAAGGAAAGAAAAAAATAATTCAGTTTATAACCAAAAATAAATGAAAACGGAACTATTCACTTGATTAAGAATGGTAAAGATATAGTTACTATTTGAAATAATTTTCAAACTACTTATGCTTCCCCTTCTTCAACGAAGCTTGCGGTTTTAATTTTGCAACTTGATTGACGTTGGTTCTTCAGGATCTTTATATCTAGTCATAAACGGAAGAAGTTGTTAAGCTTACTTGCATCTTCAGAACTCTGTTTATCTTGGATTCGATTCCATTCAGAGCGGCACTGTTCATTGTAACAAATTGTAGCGTCGCGACGTCAGGATTTTCTCTCCAATTATAGATTCTGTACTTAAATTTAGGTCTTCCAAGAGATTTCATTTCTTTCTGCAATGAAGTTCGGAATTTCAGTGTTACGACGGGGTTGATGTCGCATTTTCAGAGTGTGTCTCGTTTGTGGAATGCATCCCAAACCATAAAGCTAACCCTTCCCATCAGATTATCGAAACTTGCAAACTACGTTGGTTCCCAATTCCATTTCCCTTGAAACGGTATCACTCCT
>NC_090726.1:13415766-13418266 GCF_036898095.1 Palaemon carinicauda | reverse complement strand
ATATATATATATATATATGGGCATAGATATAAATATGAATATAAATATACAAATATATATATATATATATATATATATATATATATATATATATAAATATATATATATATATATATATATATATATATATATATATATATAAATATATATATAATATAAATATAAATATATATATATATATAAATATATATATATATATATATATATATATATATATATATATATATATATATATATAAAACATGCAGCTTATTAAATACTTTATTCCTGATCTAGATAATAATCTCTGGCAATGTCATTCAGTTATTTCTTTATGCGTGTTGCACAAGAAGTTTCATAACTCTGACCATCATTTGCATTCTAATATTTTTAGACAGTACCGCCGTGCTGGTAATACTAGATATGAAGCTAATTCCAATAGTTATGGTTCTTCTATATTCCATGAAATGGAATAAATGACAATTAAGAAAAAAATATAAAGATTAACAGGCTAAAAAAACAATACATAACCATCAATTATAAAACTTCATATACAAGAGTTTAAAACAAAAATAGTCACAACTAACTAGTAAATATTTGGAAATATTTTTTTATGAATATAATACTCTAACTTGGAAAAATAAAACGAGACTATTGATAAAAAACAACGATATCCCAAGAGAGCCGTGACTCTTCTTAGTGATTTTTAGCCCTTAAAGGCTGCAATTCCTTCGTTCTCTGAAGAATTGTTGTATTATTCATGCAATATCTGCAGAGAGATTTTTTTTTTTTTTTGCCTTCCTGTCAAAAGCTCGGGCAATATAAAAGGCCGCGATCCACAACGAATTTCAAAATGATGAGTTTTCTACAATAAATTATTCATTTTAAACACAGCTTTTGTCTACATCCTTACGTCTTTTATTTTCAATGATACTTTCATCTGTATTAAATTAGTGACAAATGAAGATAGTGTTGTTTTATATAATACTGCCTTTTTATTTTAGTAGTTAAAATGCTCAAATATTTCATTTTCCTCTTAAGCAATATATACATATCCTTATATATATATATATATATATATATATATATATATATATATATATATATATATGTATATATATATATATATATATATATATATATATATATGTATATATATATATATATGTATATACATATATATATATATATATATATATATATATATATATATATATATATATATGTATATACATATATATATATATATATATATATATATATATATTTTATATATATATATATATATATATATATATATATAAAATGTATATTTATATATATATATATTTATATATATATACATATATATATATATATATATATATATATATATATATATATATATATATACAAATGTACTATATATATATGTATAGATATATATGCACATATATTCACATACACTTGTACACAACCACACGCACACACACACGCACACACACACACACACATATATATATACATATATATATATATATATATATATATATATATATATATATATATATATATATATATATATATATATATATTTATATATTTATGTGTGTATATATATATATATTTATATATTTATATATATATATATATATATATATATATATATATATATATATATATATATATATATATATATATATATATGTATATATACATATATATATATATATATATATATATATATACATATATATATAAATATATATATATATATATATATATGTATATATATATATATATATATATATATATATATATATATATATATATATATATATATATATATATATATATCAGGCTTTTGAATATGTATTATTTATCTTGCTAACCTTTTTCATGAGTGATCTTCATATATAACTATTTATACTTATAGATCTTACCAAAAATATAAAAATCTAACTTTTAGGATAAGTCTTTCATCGGTTACGAATTAAGGAGTTACTTTTTTTTTTTATCACCGGCCACATATTTTATATATCAGCTCCAAGAGTTGTATTTGAACCTTGAATCTAATGACTTTTCAGTCCAATAAATATGCAATGAGGCCTCATATTGATAAACACAAGAAAACGTATCTGAATGATATTTATTAACAAAATCAAAAATGAATAAAGAAACAAAAGAATTACTGAGTAAGGTTCGATTAAAACAAGATTTAGAATGTTCTACAACTTCTTTTTTTTTATCGTGAGACCTTGTATTTATATGATATTTCCACATGAACAATTAGAATTATATAATAAGTTTCGATCTCCTTTTCGCCTTATGATTGAATTTTATTACCTTGTTTTGTTCTTCGTATCTAACATATAAAATAAGTGATTATCAGGTCTTTTAATGTTAATTGTCTTATTTACCGTTTTTTTTAGGACTAAAAATTTCCTTTCACCACAGTTGATGAAGGTTCAAAAGTTAACTAGGATTAACCAGGTAATACATATTGCATATGAAAGCATGTTTCATTTGCTGGAAGTCGTAA
>NC_090726.1:13398890-13407766 GCF_036898095.1 Palaemon carinicauda | reverse complement strand
AAAGGGATATCACGACATATCAGAGGACGTATTCTTGACACGCCACATGGCAATCTGCACCCCAAACAGAGATAACACATCGAAGGGGTCAATTGGCAAGAAACCGAAAACGGGAAAGAAAAAGGGGGAGCCGCTCCCAAGGCTCCCTCTTCTCTCGTTTCGTAAGCGTGCCTGGCGCCAATCCTGGCGCCATCTGTATTCCTTGTAGCGATACACGAGGTGCTACAGATACTGTATGTAGGGAGGGGTCCTACAGCCCTTTCATAGAAAGGGAAGGGTGGGTCCATCAGGACGACATGGCCATCTCACCCAAAAATAGATTTTTCGCTTCGCTCAAAATCCGTTTTTTTGGGCTCAAGACATGTCGTCCTGATGGAAGTATACCAGAGCATTACTGTATCTGTGGATTCTCAGAACGTGCCGTACTCCCCGGAGGTAATTTTTCCCGGTCGACTAGACCTAGTGACCTAAGATGTTACCGTTATACATCTTTTCAACTAACCATAAACCATGTTAGAGCTTCCTGCCCCCTACAGGGAAGAGTCCTACTAGACTCTGGAAAAGTCTCGAAGAGTACATATACCTATGTATGAATACCAGGCAAGCCAATATAGTGGTCTCACCCTATATTAAGTAAAGCATAGTTTGTAAAGAACCACTGCGTCAATATGAAATATCGACCGGTTCTCCATACAATACTTGTATTGGACAAAGGTTTATATCCGCATAGGAGGAAACTTGTAAATCCGCCACCGACCCCTTATGGGATGGAGTCCTCCCGTTAAGGGAAAGCATAAACCAATGCAACATAGCTTGCATAAAGGAACAATTCTATTAGAATTGTCCCAGATAAAGTACATAGAATGAATGCTCAATTATACCAATAAATTGACACAGGTAAAGGAGACGCAAGGTTCTCAAGAACAAGTTTATTGACAGACAATAAATAGACAGGTTAACAACAATTATATATATATATATATATATATATATATATATATATATATATATATATATATATATATATATATATATATATATATATATATATATATATATATATGTATATATATATATATATATATATATATATATATATATATATATATATATATATATATATATATATATATATATATATATATATATATATATATATATATATATATATATATATACATATATATATATATATATATATATATATATATATATATATATATATATATATATATATATATATATATATATAACGGATTTTGAGCGAAGCGAAAAATCTATTTTTGGGTGAGATGGCCATGTCTTCCTGATGGAAGTTCCTATAGGGTAGCTTCCTAGGGTATATTACAACTACGGCGATATTCCCAGAGAATTTACCTTAAGGTACCAGAATTCTAACTCCTGGAGCGAGTATCCCTCGTGAAAGGGATATCGCGACATATCAGAGGACGTATTCTAGACACGTCACATGGCAATCTACAACCTGGACAGAGATTTCGTCTCGTAGGAGGTGATTGACGAGATACGAATTCGGGAATGAAAAAGGGGAGCCGCTCCCAAGGCTTCCCTATCCCCTGATTCGTATGCGTGCCTGGCGCCAATCCTGGCGCCATCTGTATTCCTTGTAGCGTACACGAGGTGCTACTGATACTGTATGTAGGGAGGGGTCCTACAGCCCTTTCTTAGAAAGGCAAGGGCGGGTCCATCAGGACGACATGGCCATCTCACCCAAAAATAGATTTTTCGCTTCGCTCAAAATCCGTTTTTTGGGCTCAAGCCATGTCGTCCTGATGGAAGTGTACCAGAGCATTACTGTATCTGTGGATTCTCAGAACGTGCCGTACTCCCCGGAGGTAATTTTTTCCCGGTCGACTAGACCTAGAGACCTAAGATGTTACCGTTATACATCTTTTCAACTAACTATAAACTATGTTAGAGCTTCCTGCCTCCTACAGGGAAGAGTCCTACTAGACTCTGGAAAAGTCTCGAAGAGTACATATATCTATGTATGAATACCAGGCAAGCTAATATAGTGGTCTCGCCCTATATTAAGTAAAGCATAGTGTTGTAAAGGACCACTGCGTCAATATGAAATATCGACCAGTTTTCCGCACAATACTTGTATTGGACAAAGGTTTTATATCCGCATAGGAGGAAAACCAATGCAACATAGCTTGCATAAAGGAACAATTCTATTAGAATTATCCCAGATAAGGTACATAGAATGAATGCTCAATTATACCAATAAATTGACACAGGTGAAGGAGACGTAAGGTACTCAAGAACCAGATTATTGACAGGCAATAAATAGACAGGTTAACCACAATTATATATATATATATATATATATATATATATATATATATATATATATATATATATATATATAAGAAGAGGATAACCTAAAACTTTAAGCATAAGTATGATAGTAAAGAGAGCTTGTTTGTCTGAAAGAAAAAACATTAGATGCCACTTTCAAGATACCGAGGTATCAAAGTCATAAAAGCCTGTATTACAAATCAATGACATTAGCGTTAGAAACGCTCGGCACACATGTCTGCACTTATGCTAGGTTCACCTTCGGAAATGGAACAGTTTGGATGGGCAACACAGTGCCCTCACTTAGTTTGTAGTACAGTATGTAACTACACACTCACCCTGGAATTAATCGTCCCAATTAAGACCACTGTTCCTCGCAGAGTTAAACAGTAGGGTTAACACCGCGACCCACTGCTACCACAGATCTCTTTTAGTTCCTCTACTTGCTTCGCATAGTGGCGAAAGAACACTCTGGAAGACTTCCAGCCAGTGTATGAACGGAGATGTTCAAAATCCATACAATTAAAGAAATCTAAGAATGAGGCAACTTTCCTCGGATCGTGACCTGCGGGTGTATTGTCAGGATCCGCTCTGCGAATAAAATATGTGATTTTCGCTCTGAGTTGATTCAGAGATAAATTTGAGCCTGATGTTTCTCCCCTGAATAGTTGACCACCCTTGAAGTCTGAAGTTCTACGAAGATAGACCTTTAGGCATTCTATTGGACATAGAGTTGCATCTTCTTTCAGAGGGCAGATTCTCCAGGGACCCCACCTGTTGGTGGGTAACTCATTCTTGGCGAGAAACGTAGGATCCGGAAACAGGTTCAGTTCTCCCCCATCCAGGAACTGAACACGACCTGCCTCTCTCGAGAGGGCTACAATCTCACTAACCCTGGCCCCGGACGCGAGTGCAAATAGGAAAATAACTTTTTGGGTCAAATCCTTTAACGCACACTCCTCATTGCTCAACAGAGAAGCGAAATGAAGAACTTTGTCTAAAGACCATGAAATGGGCTTTGGAGGTGCTGAAGGTCTGAGCCTAGCGCAGGCTTTTGGAACTTTATTAAAGATCTTGTTACCGAGGTCGACCTGGAAGGCATATAGAATGGGTCTTGTCAAAGCAGACTTACACGCCGAAATCGTGTTAGCTGCCAACCCTTGACCATGGAGGTGGATGAAGAAAGATAAGCAGAAGTCTGTCGAGAACTCCTGCGGATTCTTCGCCTTGACAAAGGCCACCCATTTTCTCCAAGATGACTCATATTGCCTTCTAGTAGATTTGCACTTATATTCCTCTAGGAAGTCTATGCTGGCTTTCAAAATCCCGAAACGTTTTCTCACCGCTAGGGAGAGAAAATCATGAGCTGCAGGGTCCGGGTTTTCTGTAATGAAGCGCAGACAGTCGACTTCTGGACTCGCTGGGTCAGAACTGGATCTGGTAGCGGTATAAACTTCAACCGAAGTTCCAATGCCAGGGGGAACCACACACTGTTCGGCCACTTGTGGGCCACTATTGCCGCTACCCCCCTTGAAAGGTCTCAGTTTGTTGAGGACCCTCAACAGAGGGTTGTGAGGAGGGAACAGATAAATCCTGGACCACATGTTCCAGTCGAGGGACATCGCGTCCACTGCTTCCGCTAAGGGGTCCTCGTACGGGGACACGTAAAGGGGCAACTTCTTGTTGTCTTTCGTCTCAAAGAGGTCTATCTGCAGTTCTGGGACTTGATTCAGAATGAAGGAGAATGATCCTGCGTCTAAGGACCATTCCGACTCTATCGGTGTGAACCTGGATAGAGCATCCGCTGTCACATTGCGGACTCCTTGAAGGTGAACTGCCGACAGGTACCACTTCTTCTTTTCCGCCAATCGGAAGATGGCCAACATCACCTGGTTGAGAGGTGGTGACCTCGATCCTTGTCGATTCAATCATCTCACAACTACCTCGCTGTCCATCACCAACCTTATGTGGATCGAGTGACGCGGGGAGACTTTCTTTAAGGTAAGGAGCACTGCCATAGCTTCTAGAAAGTTCATGTGAAAGGTCTTGAATAGCTTGGAACAAGTCCCCTGGACTTTTTTTCCGATGAGAGTGATCTCCCCATCCCTCCTTCGAGGCGTCTGAGTGAATCGTCACCGACGGGGGAGGTGGCTGAAGAAGAACCGACTTCTTTAGATGTCTGGCTTGGGACCAAGGACTGAGAAGAGTACGTAGCCGAAGCGGAACTGGTCTTCTCAGATCTCTTCGCGCGTTTGATGCATAACTTCTCCAAACTCCGGTTGCATCCTTTAGCTGTGCTCTTAGCACCGGGTCTGTCACCGAAGCAAACTGGAGAGAACCCAGTACCCTCTCCTGTTCGCGTCTTGATATCCTTTCAGAATCTAGAAGTCTCTTGACAGAACCCGCTATCTCCTTCCTTTTCTTCGCCGGGATGGAGAAACGGTGTGACATTAGGTCCCAGTGGATTCCCAGCCACTGGAACTTTTGAGATGGAGAAAGTCGAGACTTTTTTCTGTTGATCTTGAAGCCTAGATACTCTAGGAACTGGATCACTTGACTGGAAGCTTGCAAGCATTCTGTCTCGGATGCGAATGCTTCCCACACCAGCCAGTCGTCCAGGTGGGCTACTACCTGAATTCCCTTTAGGCGTAATTGTATGAGAGCTACGCTCGCAAGCTTCGTGAAAATCCTTGGGGCTATATTTAGCCCGAATGGCATGGCTCTGAAGGCGTATAGCCTTCGTTGTAGCTTGAACCCTAGGTAGGGGGAGAGTCGACGGTTGATTGGGACGTGCCAATAGGTGTCTGACAAGTCTATGGAGACGGAATATGCCCTCTTGGGCAGTAAGGTCCTTTTGTGTTGCAGTGTTAGCATCTTGAACTTGCAATTCACTATGAACTTGTTGAGTGGCGACAAGTCCAGAATGACTCTGAGTTTTTCCGAGTCCTTCTTGGGAAAACAAAACAGCCTCCCTTGGAATTTGATGGACTTCACCCTTCGGATCACTTTTTTCTCCAACAGTTCTTGGACGTACTCCTCCAGAACGGGGGTGGAGTGTTGGAAAAACCGAGGGCACGGGGGTGGAGTGCTGTACCAGCTCCAGTCCAGTCCGTTCTTGAGTAGGCTTTGGGCCCAGGGATCGAAGGTCCACCGATCCCGAAAATTCTGAAGTCTCCCTCCTACCGGCATCATCTCACTTGGACTGCCGTCCTGAGGTCTTGCCTCCCTGACCGCGACCACCCCTGAATCCCCTCCCCTTGAGGGGCGCCTAGACGAGCCTCTAGCTGCTCCTCTAGGCTTTGCCTGAAAGGAAGTAGACTGCCCTTCGAACGTTGGGGTGAATGCCGTGGACTGTGTCGACACGGCCTGGGGTACCCACTGGAATGTGGTCGGGGTTTGTGCCACCATCTGGAGCACTGAAGGCAATGGCAATTGCAGTTGCTGTTGCTGTCTAAGAGGCTTGGCTGGCTGAGACGGTAGCCTAGTCCTCATAGTCTTCCTCTTTGGTTGAGGACCCTCATCCGGGGAAGACTTTCTTTTGATAGCCAGGCCCCACTTCTGGAGAAGGTTTCTATTCTTCGTGGCAGTCTTATCAACAACTTCTTTGACCAATTCGGTAGGGAAAAGGTCTTTGCCCCAAATGTTGGAGGAGATTAGTTTCCTTGGCTCGTGCCTTACCGTAGCCGAGGTGAACACGAACTCCCTACAAGCTCTCCTCGCCCTGACGAAGCTATAAAGATCATTCGTCACTGTGGCCAGATGAGTCTTGGCCACTACCATGAACATTTCATGGACCTTGGGGTCACTTGCCATCGTCTCAAGAGTAGTCTGAAGAGACATTGAGGCAGCCAGTCTTTCTTTTGTCTCGAGCTCTCTCCGCAAAAGAAAGTCAGACAGCTTAGGGAGGTCCTCGCCGAACTGACGTCCGGCAATATCAGCCTCCAACTTCCCAACTGAGAACGTAAGATGGACGTCCTTCCAGTCTTTGTGGTCCATAAGCAGGGCCAGCGACAAGGGTTTACACTCCTCCAGGGAGGGGCAAGGCTTGCCGGCCTCGACTGCTTTTAGTACAGCCGCAAACCCTTTCTGTAAAAAGGGGAAGGCTCTAGCAGGAGAGGACACAAAGGAAGGGAGCTTCTTACTCAATGCAGCTACCTTTGAGTTCGTGAAGCCCCTCTCTTTCATCGAGGATGAAAGCAAAGCTTGAGCCTTAGCATGGTCCATCACTATGACCTCCTTCGGCTCTGTCTCCTCCTTTGAAGCTGGTTCCTTCCTCAACCGGACATAACAGTCCGGATATGACCCCTTGCTGGGCCAGAATTCCACCTCCTCTAGGGGAACTGAACCCAACTTATCCGAGATGACGATCTTTCCAGTCGTCATCGGCATGTGCTCAGCATACCTCCACGGGTTAGCATCTGAGCACAAGGGAAGGTCTTTCACATTGAGCCTTTTCTGGGGCCCATGTGATGCTGCAAGCCTCTGCATCTGCAGTTCCATTGCAGCAGCCTTCTCCTGATTCTCCTTCTGCATTTGTTGGATCATTCCAACAATGGAGGAGAGGGCCTGTCCCAGCTCTACTGGGAGAGCAGACGATGTTGAGGGAATAGGCTCCGGGATCTGAACCGGAGTAGCCGACACCTCGTCGACCTCTTCCTCTACAATGTCTGGGGCTTGAACTTCATCCTGGGCTCCTGCCAGGAGGTCTTCCTCCAGACGCTCGTCCACGTCAGACATCCTGTCGTCCAACTGGATGTCTTGCAAGGCGACCGCGACTTCAGCATCCACCTGGATCTGAACTTGGGGGATCTCCTCTTGAGGCTGGGGAATCACTGCATCAGCTGATGCCCTGGGGAAAAGATACGCCCTCATCTTCTCACTTGGAAGATAAGGTCCAGAGGTGTTTTTCTGGAAGCCCCTTACCCAGGTACGAAGCTTCTCCCTTGCTATATCCCTTGATTCCGCCGTCCTAGGGGAATCAAAGGCCTCAGTAATCAGGTTAGGGCACACGGTACATACCTGAGGGTCCCAATACTGGAGATCACCCTTGGAGACAGTGCATGCTGCGTGACTCCTACAAAACTCATGTCCGCAGAGGTTCTTACTGCGGACGTTGCAGAAAACACTTCCACACTTCGGAAGGTCCTCCTGTAAAGAGAAGAAATTTCCATGAGTATCAAGTGAACTACGTATCACTGGATATGCACAGTTTAGCATAACAAATCAGAAAGGAAAGACACACACTTGTGTTTCCTTCACAACCAATTGTTGCAGCCTTCCAGATAATAAAATCGTATGGTTAATCTCTTCTAGAATAACCAATGAAAAGTTTCCAGAGGAAACAGGTGTAGCTCACACCTAAGCAATGATTTTAAAATCCCGGATAATAGACAAGAAAGAACTCACTTTCTTATCTGTAAAGCAACACCAAAGGGCTGTGCAAGACAACACAAAAGTGTTAGAACACACAGTGCTGTACCAAAACTTATACTATAGTTTTCTTCCTACAGTATATGTTATACTGAAAAATACTGGTACAGTTTAAAAGGTAATGTGCCGGCCGGCACACACCATAACTAGCTTTAAATTATACTACTTAACAGCTATAAGGCGGCAGAACGCTGGTTCAAATGCATGTGCCGGCCGGCAACAGCTAATGACGGCCGGCAATAATTGCCGGCCGGCAACTACACAAGTTAGTACCCCGGCTGCCGGCCACTGCTCATAGCGACCGGCAGACAAGGGCTGACAATAGCCGGCCGGCAAAGGTACACAACCGATGCCGGCCAGCAGCAAAAGAACCAGAGGACTACGACTGCCCGGCTGCCGGCCTCATAGGCCGGCAGCCGGGTCGGGTACAGCACTAGAAGAAAACAGAATGGATGCCGGGATAAGAGCGTAAACTACCTCCAAGCCCGGCAGTCTGAAAGAGTGCATATAAGGAAGGGGAGAATCTTATTCAGGCTTCCTGACCAATGCCGTCTGGCTCTACAGGCAGGCATGGATGAGGGACCAAGGGAGGTCCGGGCAGCACTCAAAGCAGAAGACCCTTGCCGGCCGGCAGACCCTGCCGGCCGGCAGACTCTGCCGGCCGGCAAGGGACTGAGTCAATTCCACATCCTAACCTATCCTAGGTCCAGATGTAGAATGACGTACAGTACTGTAATGGCTAGGCCATTACGGAGATAGAGGGGGAAGGGACAAAAGAGGGTCCTACCAACCTTGCTTTAGTGAAGGATCACTCGCAGCCAAGAAAACTCTTCTTAGCTTAAGGGAGATCCAAGGAGGGAGGCCAGCAATACTTGCCAGCTCCCAGTAAACCAAAGCAAGGAAGGTGTTGCTACTCCCAGGGAAAGGATCTTATCCTCCCAACGAGAACAGCAACAAGGACTAGTCTGCCAGATCACAAAAGAAGGAATCATCTCGTAAAGAAACCTTCGGCAGTGACCTAAGGAGGCTAAGCCTCCTATATCTGTGTCAGGCCAGCGAGGGAGACTCTACCCCAAGCCAGACAAACACAGACTCAGACTAAAAACTCTGATGTTCTGTCCCTCTCT
>NC_090726.1:13378890-13381390 GCF_036898095.1 Palaemon carinicauda | reverse complement strand
GAGAGAAGAAGAGACGAGCCACAGAAATAGACGGAATAAAACAGCCATCAAAGAAAGAATACATTAGCATATACTTCTATCGTATGTTATTTCTTTCTTTATTTTTTTTTATATTTTTGCTATTTTTCCCATAAATAAAGACGGTAAAAGTATTTTTTTTTTGTGGTTCTTGGAGAGTGGTTTATGGATGAGTTTGTTAGTTCAAAAGACTGCTATACTTTTTTTCTAAATTATCCAAATCTGAAATTCTGGCTACGATTAAGACTGAATAAAGTGACGATGTGGATGACAAGTAGTATAGAGACGGTGTTTTATATAAATCTCTCTCTCTCTCTCTCTCTCTCTCTCTCTCTCTCTCTCTCTCTCTCTCTCTCAGTACCAACTGGCATGGATCAACTATTGTGGCGCAAGTTTTACAAAATGAAAAACAATATCTGGTAGGCATATTGAAAAAAAAAAGTATAATATTTAAAAGTATATGTCCATTTCCTTTAAAAGCAACAAAATATTGAAAAGAAATATTGCATGACTTTTTAAACATTAAAATCTACTTCAGTAGGCTAGAAAAATTCATCCAAATCCAGATCAAGAAACTCGGACAAACACAAATACTTTTGAGCAAAACATTTTTTGCGGGTGACTAATTTTGCATCAGTCTTGACCAATAGCCCATATTTTGTATTTCCAATTAGCCAATCGGTCAGACTCCATTAGCATCAGAAAAATATGTTCACATCATCAAGAATAATATTATCATCTATATGTTGTGTTACACTAATTCATAATGAAATATTTCTTGATGCTACATCTAGTGTTGGTATAAATGATTTTTGTTTTTATCTGGTAAGTTTTAACTGAGATACCAAACATTAAGAAATCTTTATGATTATTCCCCATTAATGGTTATTCGTTATATTCTATATTTTCTGTAACTTATTGTTTAGTACTTATAAACATTAAATTCACCAATGAGCAATTGTTCATGAGACATTCTTGTCGTTTATTTTAGGTTCTAGAATTTACTATAGATTTCTTGATACTCTACTTAATGATTCATTCGTTTTTTTGGCATATGATAACTTGTAATAAGGATTAAGAAGAACGCCCCTACTTAACTGTGATTTTTTTTCTTTAATCTTAATGATTTTATTTTATTTTAAGTTTATTCCTGATTTTTTTTTTTTGACATAAAACGTATGACAATGTATAAAACAAAGTAATAATAATTTGATTATTGATTTGTGGGAAATCAGTGAACATTTTTCTTTCCCTCAAAACATAAATAGATGAAATTAATAAAATGTAATTTAAGATGAATAGAATAATTACTTAATACTTCAATATTCATATATATTTCTATAAAATAATTCATTTTGAGGATGCGATCTTTTAGCTGTTGAGTAGACATACTATTGTATCTCAATTGTATATTATTTCTTATTTAAAAAACATTTACTCTCTCTTGCATTATATTAGCTTAAATATACGTTATTTACTATGAAGTTTATGTCAATGAACGCTTCGTCAAGATTAATTTTAGCAATTACTCCGCTCATCGTGATTTTGATGGACAATTGAATCAATTTGTTAAACAATTTCCATGGCGCAGAACTTCCATTTATTATCCCGAGAATTACATTTGTCAGGTTAATTGTATTTCCCATTTGACTGTTAATTAGAATGGAATTCAGCGAGGTTCAAAATGAGTAATTACTCGGCGAAAATGAGTTTGAAAGCGTACATGTGTATGTACAGCATTGTACACACACGCATTAACTGCGCATGTTATCTCCCATGTTTTACAGATTTTGACAAGGCTAATATAATGATTAGTGGTCTCGCTGGTGTGTGGTTATCTTTTCATTCATATTAACTGACACTGCTTGCATGATTAATAATTCTTTAAGCTCTTGATTATAAACGATTTGAGAGACACGTTCAGGGACAATTAGTTTGTATCATGCAATCAGTATATATATGCATGACAAGATTATATAATTTTACTTTTACATGAGAAGCCTAGTGTATTACATGAATGAAGTTAGATTAAGGTGATTAATTTACCTTCATATTCCTTAAACTTCATCGAAATAAAAATTAGCTCTTGCAAAGAATCTTGCATTCCTAAACTGTACCCTTTCTTGATCACTTATATAATCGGTTGTAGTCAGACTAAATAATTAATTTTTCTTCATATTCATTTACTTCATCAAAACAAAAAAATAATTCTTACTGATAATCTTACATTCTTAAACTGCACCTTACTTAGATAACTTCGGTATTGGCTTTATTCTGATGTGGTAGTAGGCAGACTAAATAATTAATTTCTCTTCATATTCCTTTACTTCATCTAAAAAGAAATATATATATATATATATATATATATATATATATATATATATATATATATATATATATATATATATATATATATATATATATATATATATATATTTCCTACTGATGATCTCACATTCCTAAACTGTACCTTTCTCTAATA
>NC_090726.1:13351816-13354316 GCF_036898095.1 Palaemon carinicauda | reverse complement strand
GTATGTATATATATTATATATATATATATATATATATATATATATATATATATATATATATATAATGAATGTAAAATTACATGTTTAAATCCATGACCTAAGAGGTCAATATGGATGTTAGGAGCGAGTGTGAGAAATGCCATAGTCAGTCCTAACCAGGATGTGAAACTCAAGACACTGCTATTCAAATGCAATGTAACATATTTCATGAAGGGTAAACACAACCAAGCCGTGAGAAAGAGTTGTCTCTCGAACGGATCTAAGTACCTTCCGGTATTAATGTTGTGTTTACAATGAATCATTAAGTGCTGAGATGAGTAATTAGACTTTAACATCAATATGGATATTTTAGTCACTTTCTGGTCAAGATGTCATACGGAACGGTCATCTGACCAAACCATCTATACTCCTATGATGGAGATGTTAATAACTGTTTTTAAAGAAACAAACAGTTTTAAAGCTAAGTTACTTAGACTTATTCAGAAGAAGTAACCTACCAAGTCTAAACATTACACCACATTGAAGAGACATTTGATTGGAAAACTAATGTGTGTTTATAACAGTACCACGCTAACATATATACATACACATATATCCTTGGATCGGTGCATTCATATATTCCCTTTCATTACATCTTTAACAGTTCTATATCGTTCTTTCAAATATTATGAAACGTACTTGATGGTTTTTCCAGATATATATATATATATATATATATATATATATATATATATATATATATATATGAAATATATATATATATATATATATATATATATATATGTATATAAATATTATATATATATATATATATATATATATATATTTATATATATATATATATATATATATATATATACATATATATATATATATATATATATATATATATATATATATATATATATATATATATATATATATATAATATATATATATATATATATATATATATATATATATGGGATACCGTTAGGTTGCATGAATAAAATCTAGAAGAAATCTCTTTAAATCTAAAGCAATCAACTTTCTCCGTTCGCTTACCTAATCTAAATAGGCCTCATCTGTTCTTCGGACATTGAATTACAGAAAAGAGGCAACGTCTGGAGAGCGTTAGTCAGTTCTCTTTTTTATTCTTAGCCTTAAGAATAGTAAGAGCCTATTCCATGTGGTTTATGGCATGGTCTCTTGGGTCTAGAGAGAAGAAGAGGCGAGCCACAGAAATAGACGGAATAAAACAGCCATCAAAGGAAGAATACATTAGCATATACTTTTATCGTATATGTTATTTTTTCCTGCTTTTTTCCTATGGATAAAGGGGGTAAAAATATTTCTTTTATGTGGTTCTTAGAGAGTGGTTTATGGATGAGTTTGTTTGTTCAAAAGACTGCTATACTTTTTTTTCTAAATTAGCCAAATCTGAAATTCTAGCTACTACTAAGACTGAATAAAGTAACGATATGGATGACAAGTAGTATAGAGATGGTGTTTTATAAAAATATCTCTCTCTCTCTCTCTCTCTCTCTCTCTCTCTCTCTCTCTCTCTCTCTCTCTCTCTCTCAATAGCAGCTGGACTACTAGTGGCATAGTTCAACCATTTTGGCAGAAGTGTTACAAAATGAAAAACACTATCTTGTAGGCATTAAAAGAAAGCAGTACAATTTGTCAATTTTCCTTATAATCAATCAAAAGAAATGTAATTTGGCTTTTTAAACATTAAAATCTACTTCAGTAGGCTCAAAAACAGTCATCCAAATCTAGATCAACAAACTCGGACAAACAAATAATTTTGAGCAAAACATTTTCTAGGGTTGACTCATTTAGCATCAATCTTCACAAATGGCCACTAAATTGTATTTCCAATTTGCCAATCGATCAGATTCCATTAGCATCAGGAAGATATGTTAACACCCTCAAGAATATTATTATCGTCTATATAATCTATTAAAGTAAATAATAATGCTACATCTAGTGTTGGTAAAAAATATTTTTGTTTTCATTAAGTAAATTTTAACTAAAATATCCTAGATTAAGAAACCTTTATGTTTATTTACCATTAATGGTGATTCATTATATTTTTTATTTTTAATTGAATATTGTTTAATATTTCTAAACATTCAATTCACCAATGAGCAATTGTTCATGAGACATTCTTGTCTTTTATTTTAGGTACTAGAATTTACTAAAGATTTGTTGATGCTCTACTAAATGATTCATTTGTTTTTATGTCATATAATAATTTGTAATAAAAATTAAGAAGAACACCCCTACATCCCCTACATAACTGTGATTATATGTTTTTTTTTAATCATGAGTTGATTTTATTATAAGTTTATTCCTGATATATTTTTTTGGCAATTTTTGATTCCTTCTGACATAAAACATATAACTATGTTTAAACGAAAGTATTACTAATTTGATTATTGATTTTTGGATAATTAGTGTAAATTTTCTTTCACTAAAAAAATAAACAGATGTAATTAGTAAAATGTAATTTAAT
>NC_090726.1:13342179-13343816 GCF_036898095.1 Palaemon carinicauda | reverse complement strand
ACATAAAGGAATTGAGTAAATTATAATATTGCATGTGAATAGAAGATGAAGAAAAGTGACTGGTAGTTTACTTTGGGGTAGTGAATGATCTAATTTGACTAAAACCGAATGAGAATAAAGAAAATACTTAAGTGATCAAGAATAGGACAGCTTAAGAATCTGAAGAGAAATGAATGATTTAGTCTGATTGTAATTGAATGAAAATAAAGCCAATATGGAAGTTATTATGGTGAAGTACTGTTTAAAAATGTAAGATTACCAGTAAGAAATATATATATATATATATATATATATATATATATATATATATATATATATATATATATATATATATATATATATATATGAAGTAAAGGAATATGAAGGAAAATTAATGATTTACTTTGACAACTGATTGAGAATAAAGCCAATACTCAAGTGATTAAGAAATGGTATAGCTTAAGAATTTAACATTATATGTAAAAAATAATACTGATTTTGATGAAATAAATAAACATGAAGAAGAAATAATGATTGAGTCTGATTATAACTGAATGAGAATAAAGCTAATACGGAAATTATCAAGGTAAGATAAAATTTAAGAATGTTGGATTACAACTAAGAAATATTTTTTTTTTTTATGAAGTAAAGGCATGTGAAGAAAAATTAATGACTTACTCTGATTATAGCCGAACGAGAATAAAGACAATACGGAAGCTATTAGGGTAAGATATAATTTAAGAATGTTAGATTATCAGTAAGATTTAATTTATGTTTTGATGAATTAAACTAATATAAAGGTAAATTAATGACCTCAATCTAAACTCTTTCATGCAATACACAGGGCTTCTCATGTAATAGTAAAATTATATAATTCTCTGCATGCATATATATACTGATTGCATGATACAAACTAATTGTCCCTGAACGTGTCTCTCAAATCATTTATATTCGAGAGCTTAAAGAATTATTAATCAGGCAAGCAGTGTCATTTAATATGAATGAAAAAATAACCACACACCAGCAAGACCACTAATCATTATATTATCCTTGTCAAAATCCGTAAAACATGGGAGATAACATGCGCAGTTAATGCGTGTGTACAATGATGTACATACACATGTACGCTTTCAAACTCATTTTCGCAGAGTAATTACTCATTTTGAACCTCGCTGAATTCCATTCTAATTAACAGTCAAATGGGAAATACATTTAACCTGACAAATGTAATTCTCGGGATAATAAATGGAAGTCCGGCGGCCATGGAAATTGTTTAACAAATTGATTCAATTGTCCATCAAAATCAGGATGAGCGGAGTAATTGCTGAAATTAATCTTGACGAAGCATTCATTGACATAAACTTCATAGTAAATAACGTATATTTAAGCTAATATAATGCAAGAGAGAGTAATTTTTTCTTTTAAATAAGAAATAATATACGAATGAGATACAATAGTACGTCTACTTAACAGCTAAAAGTTATAGGACTAGAAATGAATATTGTAGTGTTAAGTAATTATTCTATTCATCTAAATTTACATTTTACTAATTACATCTATTTATGTTTTAGGTGAAAGAAAACTTTACACTGATTATCCAAAAATCAATGATCAAATTAGTAATACTTTCGTTTAAACATTGTTATATGTTTTATGTC
>NC_090726.1:13319679-13324679 GCF_036898095.1 Palaemon carinicauda | reverse complement strand
AAATAGAAGTAGAAGAAGAAGGAAAGTGAGGGAAAGGATTTACTTCAGGGCAGTAAATGATCTAGTTTGACTACAACAGATTGTGAATAATGATAATTAAGATAAAATACAGTTTAAAAAAGTGAGATAATAAGTGGTAAATCAAGTACCTTTACTTGATGAAGTAAAGGAATATCAAGTTAAATAAATCACCTAGATTATAATTCATTTATGTAATACTCTGGGCTTCCCTTCATCGTTATCCTTCAAGTGTTAAATCCCCAAGGACGTTGCAATCATGGCTTGCCATTCCTCTCTATTTTCTCGACTAGAATATATCGTGGATGGATATGGGAAACTAATTGTCTTCGAATCTACATCGTAAATGGTTTATAATCGAGAGCTTAAATATTTATTAATCATGCACGCAATGTCAGTTAATGTGAAGGAAGAAAATAACCACCCGCAAACCAGACCACCAATCATTATAACATCCCTGTCAAAATGTGTATATCATTGGAGATTACTTGCGCAATGATGTACATACATATGTACGCTTTCAAACTCATTTTCGCAGAGTAATTACTCATTTTGAACCTCGCTGAATTCTATTCTAATTAATAGTCAAATTGGAAATAAGTTTAACCTGACAAATGTAATTCTCGGGATAATAAATGGGAGTCCTGTGTCCATGGAAATTGTTTAACAAATTGATTCAATTGTCCGTCAAAATCAGGATGAGCGGAGTAATTGCTGATATTAATCTTGACGAAGCATTCATTGACATAAACGTCGTAGTAAATAAAGTCTATTTAAGAATATATATTGCATTACAAGTAAAATGTTCCCTCATCAAGAAATAATATACAAATGAGATAAACTTGGAAGCTTATTCAAAAATCAAAAGATTTGCTCCTAAAAACCATGACTTATAGGAATAGGTACGAATATTGAAGATTTTAGTTAATTACTTATTTTATCTTAAGTATTATTTTAATGACATCAATTTATGAATAAGATAAGAAACATTAAAAACATATTGAACATAAACTACAAAGTTATCGTTATGCAAAGATTTAGAGTATAAAGTCGAAGTAGGATTTCTTTTTATCTGTCTATGGCAGAATACGGGAGTTTCTATTTGCTATGAATGGATATAACTCCTATAAGAGAATAGAGTAACTTATTTTTAGGAACAAAATGTAACATATTTTCTCGACTCAATACCCACAAGATCTTATACATTTACGCTCATTGTATCATTTATGTATTTATTGTGTGTGGATATATTAATTTCTACATTCATTGAATCACGTATATCTGTATGTTGTGGAGATGTTCCGATCATTTAAGAAATTCGTCATATTCCTTCAATAGTATTTTTAATTAAAGTAGTATTTCACAAGCTATAATCATGTGTGTGAAATAAGATTCCACATACAAAGATTAAGGGCAAGTGAGAATTATCTAATTTATTTCACCAAAGCGTAAAATAAATATGTATAGATCTGGGACTTCCTCAGGAGGTAGGAAATATCTCTTTTTATATATGAATCGTATAAATAATAGTATAGCAGAATAATGAAACCAAACAAGGACACAGTCAATAGAAGCAAATAGAAGTAGAATATGAAGTATATTGTCTGGAAGGAGTTTACTTCGGGGCTGTGAATTATCTAATTTGACTACAGCAGAATGAAAATAATTATGATTAAGATAAAATAAAGTTTTAAAAAGTATGATAATAAGTGGGAAATAAAGTATTCTTCCTTGATTAATTACGGGGAAAAAAAAAGATACATAAATCATCTAAATTATAATTCATTTATGTAATACTCTGGGCTTCCCTTCATCGTTATCCTTCAAGTGTTATCTCCCCAAGGACGTCGACAATCATGGCTTGCCATTCTTCTCTATTTTCTCGACTAGAATATATCATGGATGGATATTGCAAACTAATTGTCATCGAATCTATATCGTAAATCGTTTATAATTGAGAGCTTATATAATTATTAATCATGCACGCAATGTCAGTTAATGTGAAGGAAGAAAATAACCACCCGCAAACCAGACCACCAATCATTATAACATCTCTGTCAAAATATGTATAGAATAGGAGATTACTTGCGCAATGATGTACATACACATGTATGCTTTCAAACTCATTTTCGCAGAGTAATTACTCATTTTGAACCTCGCTGAATTCCATTCTAATTAACAGTCAAATGGGAAATACATTTAACCTGACAAATGTAATTCTCGGGATAATATATGGAAGTTCTGCGGCCATGGAAATTGTTTAACTAATTGATTCAATTGTCCATCAAAATCAGGATGAGCGGAGTTATTGCTAAAATTAATCTCGACAAAGCATTCATTGACATAACTTCATAGTAAACAACGTATATTTGAGAATATATATTGCATTATTGATAAAATATTATCCTATTCAGAAATAATATACAAATGATATGCACTTGTAAGCCTACTCAAAAACTCAAAGATTACATCGTAAAAGAGATGCATTTATAAGAATAGGTAGGAGTACTGAAGTATTTAGGTAATTATTTACTTTATCTCAAGTATCCTGTCAGTGATAATATCAATTTATAAATAAAATGAAAAATTATTCCCCTAATTTCTCCAAAACCAGTAAATAATTTTGTATTGATTTTAAACATCATTATAATTTTTATTTTAGAATGAAATGATACTTATAATTCTGTGAAATAAAAACTTCAGAAATTGAAGTTAAGAAGAAATTCATATATGATATTTTTTAAATTTTTTGGTAATTTGTGGCACTTTCATTTATATTTAGAAGCATTAAAAAATAATTAACAAAGAATATAGAATATAATAAATCATCCCTAATGGTGAATAATCTCTTGAGATATTCAAATATTTGGTAGTAGGTTGGCCAGGGCACCAGCCACCCATTGAGATACTACTGCTAGAGAGTTATGGGGTCCTTTGACTGGCTAGACAGTACTACATTGGATCCTTTTCTCTGGTTATGGTTCACTTTCCCTTTGCCTATACGTACACTGAATAGTCTGACATATTCTTTACAGATTCTCCTCTGTCCTCATACATCTGACAACATTGAGATTACCAAACTATTCTTCTTCACCAAAGGGGCTAACTACTGCACTGTAACTGTTCAGTGGCTACATTCCTCTTGGTAAGGGTAGAAGAGACTTTTTTAGCTATGTTAAGCAGATCCTCTAGGAGAAGGACACTCCAAAATCAAACCATTGTTCTCTAGTCTTGGGTAGTGCCATAGCCTCTGTACCATGGTCTTCCACTATCTTGAGTTAAAGTTCTCTTGCTTGAGGGTACACTCGGGCACACTATTCTATCTAATTTCTCTTCCTCATGTTTTGTGAAAGTTTTTATAGTTTACATAGGAGTTATCTATTTTGATATTATTCTTAAATTATTTATTTTTTCCTTGTTTCCTTTCCTTACTAGGCTATTTTCCCTGTTGGAGCCCCTGGGCTTATAGCATTCTGCTTTTCCAACTAGGGTTGTAGCTTAGCAATTGATGATAATACTAATAATAATAATAATAAAAATAATAATAATAATAATAATAATAATAATAATAATAATAATAATAATAATAATAATAATAATAAACTGGGTGAAACAAAATCTATTTCTTTACTAACATCAGATATAGCATCAACAAACATTTCGTTATCATTTAGTTTACCACTGCATATAGATAACAATATTATTCTTGGTGGTGTTAACATATCTTCCAGCCATTTTCTAGATGCAGTGTTAAAAACAACCCTAATTTTACTCGAAAATTCTCCTTAAAAATATACTGTTTTCATCCGTATTTCAATAAAATACAGGCGACCGTAATTTTACCCTACTTTGTTACTATCGTTCACGTGCTGTTGATCCTAATATCACTCTTTTACGTCAATATATTCATTGTTGAAACGGTAGAAATCCTTGAATAACTGTTGCCAGACATTTACCATTTTTTAATGCAAATTGTTGGGATTGTATCTAATTTTCTCTTTTGTAGCTGTAATGAGTTTTTCCTTTAGTTAAGCTTTTCTTTTAATTCTTATCCACTTAATCTTGTGTGCCTTATCCCCACAACTGGACTGATTCCCTGATTCATTAAAGCTTACTTTAGGGTAATCTACTTCCACGGCCGGATATGACACTAGTGATGAATTTCAAGAAATAAATATGATTAAAAATAATTTCAATTCCCGTAAATATCACAATGAAGCCACTAAGCAGAACATAATATATAGATAACTTAGAAAGTGTAGGGAGATATGTACTCTTAAAAAAACGCAGTTTTAGTAGAAAATTATACGTAAGAATATATTTTTTCAGCCCTATTTCAGTAGAATATATGGGACCGCAATTTTTACCTTACTTTGTTATTATCTCTTACGGGTTAGTGACCGTAATATCACTCCTTCACGTCAATATATAGATTTTAAAACAGTAAATTCCTGGTAACATTCATTGCAGGATAATTACCGTTATTTACGGGAATTTTTTAACAGTATGGAAAAACCATTACCAAAAACATGATGAACAACAAAGTAACATTGACAAGGGAGGATATAACAGAAAGGGATTACTTGGCAAGTTACTCTGATTACGAGAAACTCCTTTTTGACATGTTAGAAATACTAGTAAAGAAAGAGTAAACCAGCAGAAAGAATACATTTAAAACTTCAACCAAGCCTCTCCTCTTGTTTAGCAGTGTTGTAATACAAAGAACAAAGACCACAAAACATCAACGCTAATTGTTTAAAATACAATCATGAAATGGTCGCTAAAAAGGGAAGTCAACTTTTTCCATATATTGTATAGCCTAGAGCCCTAGATAATCATGCATGGTCAAAAAAAAAAAAAAAAAAAAAAAAAAAAAAAAAAAAAAAAAACGAATAACTTAAAAGCACAGTTGATATAACCCTGCTCTTGTTGTCGAGCAAATAAGACATTTATTAAGAGGAGTTAAGAGCATCAATCTGACA
>NC_090726.1:13307399-13309179 GCF_036898095.1 Palaemon carinicauda | reverse complement strand
AGCCCATTTTCTTTGATGTCACTGATATTAGAAAACGACTTTGAACAGTTTTTAAGGGGGTAAACTATAAAAATTAGACAAATTACTAATGATATTTCTTATTTTTACTATTAACATAAGGGGGGCGTTGATGACCATGGGGGTTCATTATAGAGGCTGGAGATGAATTCTACACATATCAAGGCCTTCTGATAGGCAAAAGGAAGACTTTTAGCAAAGAAAAAAAAATTGGCAAAAATCACCCTTGTAAGGTGGAGACTACCCTATCACTGTTACATATTATTGCTAGCTCTGGCTGTGAAGAAAACTTAAAGAACTTGGCCCTCACTGGGTCCGTGCTTAACATTTGGCGACCTTGCCAGGATCCTGTAAAACTAGTATTTTCAGGATCCCCAGAGCGTATGTAATTGTATGTAAACAAATAGTGAAGGAGGTGGTAATTATCAGTTTCGCTAGTTATATTTCTTCTACAAAATGACTGATACAGAGGAAGTGGCTGGATTTAATGTTTCGGAGTTTTTCCATAGTCCTGATTGGGAGGAGAAGATAGGTGATCTTAGTAAGAGCCATTTAATGATAATTGGTGAATATCTTGGGTTTGCCTATTGTCGCAGGTGTGAAGAAAGGGAGTTTGTTGCTTCAGGTAATGAAGGCTATGCAAGGTCCTAGTTTAGCTGAACCAGAGTCAATTAAGGATAAGATAGCTTTGCAAAAGATAGAAATGGAAAAGTTGAAGTTACAGTTAGAAATGGGTAAAACTGAAGTAGCTAATAGGGAAAGAGAGAGGCTTCATGAGAGGAAACGGGAAAAGCTTAGAATAGCGCAGGAACAGGTTAGAGTAGAACAGGAGAGGGCTAGATTAGAATACGAGAGTGAACAGGAGAAGGTTAGGTTAGATCAGGAAAGAGAATTGGAAATTAGGGAGAATGGAACATGAATTACAGGTACTTCGGCTGAAGCGACCAGAAGCGGAAGATAGGTTTAATATTGGCAGCGCAATTAAGCTGGTACCAATATTTAATGAATCCGATGTCGCAGAATTTTTCTCTGCATTCGAAAAATTAGCGAGAAAACTGAGTTGACCGGAATCAATGTGGACTACCTTAGTTCAATGCAGATTGATCGGTAAGGCACAGAAGGTTTATGCAGCGCTAAGTGAAGAGACGAGTGCAGAGTACGAACAGGTCAAAGAGATAATATTGAAAGCTTATGAACTGGTACCGGAGGGCGTACCGTCAACGCTTTCGTAACTTGCGTAAACTGTATAACTGCACATTTGTTGAATTTGCCAGAGAGAAAGTAAGTGCGTTTTTTAGATTGGTTAAAAGCGAAGGGTATTAATGATTTTGAAAGTTTAAAGGAACTAATATTAATTGAGGAATTTAAAAATCACATTGGGATGGAACTTAAAGTACATTTAGAAGACTTGAAATTGGAAACTATAGAAGCAGTAGTGGTTGCTGCGGACGAATATACTTATCGCATAAGTCAGTAAATTGTTTTTCATCGAGACTCGATAAATGGGATAAAGGTAAGAAGGGCGAGAAAGCAGCGGTAACATCTGGTAAGTCGGATGGAGGGAGTTCTCCAAAGAAGGCAAAGTCATCACCAAGTAGTGGTGGAAGTGAAATCATTTGTTTTTTCTGCAGGAAAAAGGGCCATGTTAAGGCTGATTGTACTGCCTGGAAAGGGCAGGGTAAGTCAAAGCCGGTAGGCTTGATTGGTAAGGTTGCTGGGAGCAGGTCCCAGGTAAGTAGTTGCTTCAGTAAGTACGTCGCAG